>NW_026858135.1:600000-903338 GCF_026571515.1 Ruditapes philippinarum
TCTACGACTTTGACATCTTCGGTGTCTTCGTGAGCATGGTTATTATCGGATGTCTCCACGTCAGGATCTTTGTCAGTATTTGTTGTTTTAATAACAGGTATTGGCTGGGACGAAGAAGTTGGCCTAGAACGGACTTTGCGTGGTCGACGTGCTCTTTCTTTCGTGATGGCTTCGCGACGAGCTTCTAGTTCGTCATTCTTCTTCTGAACGTGTTTAGCAATACTGTCTGATATACCTAGAGTATAAATTTTGAAAAAGTAATAAGAAACTAACTATAAACTAACTCCCGACGTCACTATTATTTCTTCACCCATACATACACGCATGTGTCATTGTAACTGTTTTAATCAAATACATGTAAATTTTTAGTCCATATCATTCGTATACAATCTTTTTCAATTGAATGTTATGTATAACTTTGTATGGACAAATATGTGATATACTTAACATTTATATTATTTTGAACTACTTTTTCGTTACTTAGATATACAATCTTTAATTACTATTTATCAGATGATTCATTTTAATAAAATAAAAAAGATGTATAAATTTACGCTTGAAAGATGCATAGTCGGACATTTTCTCTGCCATAAGTTTCATAAGGCGTGTACGTATTCGCCACAAAGGTGTGTCTTCCATTCGTATCGCCCCTTCGCTTTGCTCCGCCTCTTTCATTCGTACAATCGCGTCACGATGCTGTTGTTGCGCAACCAAAAGCTCACTGAAAAAATACATACATATTCATATCTTGATTTTTTTTAATTTGTTCTTAAATTATTCAAATACATTTAACATTTAATAAATGACAAAAGATAAAGAATACAAAATAAAGCTTAAAACTTTATTCTAACATGCCAAAATGTCAGATAAATATGTAAAAAGAACACAAGCACGACTTTAGCATCCTATCGGCATTTGATTCTACCCATGCGACCAGTGCGCACCAAGACCATCTGTCACATCAGTTGGTACTTATTTTGAAAATTTCCCCTAAAATTAGGAATGATCGTGTCCAGACTGAAGTCCAGACAAGTCCATTTTAGATATTTAGCGTGAGAAGAGTTAAGCGATTTATTGTTTTTCCATATGAACATGATAACGTTTCCGGCTCATTAAAATACGTTTTAAATATATGCATTATAGACACCTACCTGAAATCAATCACTCCATCACCATTAATATCGAGTTTCTTTATCAAAATATCTATACAGTCATCGCTAAACGGAACGTTGGCAAGCTATAAGACAAAACATGAATTCTAATAGTCATATACAAATTGCTTAGCTGGTACATTTGTTAGTCAACACTCTATGGCAGCAGTCACCAACTCCTTTTTTGTTGTTGTTGTTGTTGTTTTTACAAATGTTACATGAAAATAAAGGATGAACTTAAAGTGTATTTATTATATTTTATAAGTCCAATATCTGTTGCCTGATTTCGCTTACCCAACGGACCATGAAATATTTCCCGACTCCAAAATTCACGCATATTTTAAAATCAGAAGAAAACCAGAATTCAGCATTGCTTACATTAGGGAAAGTATACCTACAACTCTTATGTTAATTTATGACTTCATGAAGTTATGTTAAGCAAAGTGTGTTGTATTATAAAAAAAAATTTGAAAATTTCTTTTAGCCAGACCTCAGTGATTTTCTTATGTCATAAAGAATTTTATCAACATAGGGAAACATTGGTTAGAAATCCTGTAGACAAATAATAATATCGGTAGCCAAATTATGAAATTTTAAGCAAATGACTAAACTGGCTTATCCATGCCAGGGTGAGCTCTAAAAGCTGGTTATCTCACCTTTAGACCTGATCTTATTTCATCTCGGTCGAGCGTCCGACTCCCATCTTTATCCAGTGACGAGAATAGGTCGACTAGACGAAATCCCATCAATTTACCAAACTCGATCAATACAAGTGCTGGGTGCTCCTCTATGAGTGACTTTTCCAGTTCCGGACCCTTTGACTTTAATTGACCTATCACCCGACCATGAATGACCTTCAACTCTCGCCCCTGTAGATGAACCTCGTTGATAAGAGCTAGAGCATTTTGGTCAACTTGCTGTATCTAAAAACAAAGATTTCTTATTCTTACATGACATCGGTACAATAAAAAGACGTGACATGTTGTCTGATCAATTGTGTGAGATAATGGTGTAAGTAAAAGTACATGTACATAAAGTTTTTTGTAATGTTATATATGTATACTGAAGAAGCATACATGTACTTATTTTTCATTTAAAAAAATAAGCGCATCTCTCAGCGTATATATGGGCATATGGCACTTTAATTTGTGTTTGGAACCGATGTAGGCTTACATTGTGTGTTTGAATCTTACCCCTACATCCAGAAGTTTAATTCCAGATATCGGATTATCAACAAGAAACTGCAACACATCATTTACCCCATCACTTGTCAACGGGTTAAACTTCAACTGGAAAAAGAAAAATGTTGTTTTTTTCTCTACAACAAATTATTCAATACCAAAACAAACGCATGTATTGCAAACTTTTGGTAATTAAAGAAGTTCCATTTTTTATACAAAATAGTTTTTAATGCATAAAACGATTAATGTTTTCACTTGCGACATAATATTAATTACTTGATATCTATTTGTATACTTTTCAACACCCATTTCTTGTTTACAAATGACATTTCTTGTTTACACATTGGTTGACTTGTTTTGGGCCTTCAATCTGATTTGAGGGAAGCGGATCACTATCCTCAGAAGGGCGAGTTTCAACATATTTTGGATAATTTTCCTCGTTACTTTTCATGTCAAATATCAAGTAAATACCAGTAATATATCAACACTTTTTTCTTTTTTTTAATACTACTAGTATACCTTCTTTAACTTACAATAAGGGTATGAACAGTTGAGTTCTTTGCTAGACCGTACGTAAGTTGTTCGATACATTCTCTATTGATCCTATTATTGGTAAGGTCAAGGACTTCTAAGGTGGTGTTGTACAACAAGCTTTTCTGTAGCGCTATACACCCCTCCAGGTAAAACCCGTTCCATCCCAATGTCAGCTTTTTCAGCGAGGTATTATCCTGAAATATAATATAATTAATATTAGATATCAAATAATTGACAAAACCTAATCCAAAAACTTACTTGTCCTACAATCAGTATCATGAAATTATTGCTTTAGTTTAATTTTGTGTGATTAAAGGCGTTTTTGCTCCACTCGTTTTTCCTTAAAAAAAAACATTGGGGAATTGTTTTTTTTCCCTCAAAACCTTTTCCTTTTTCCATTTGTATTTTACTATCTTTTTACCCTTAAAGTGCATGTCTCCAGGTAAGCAAAAATTTTTAAAAAACAAACTTTAGAAAAAAATTTTTTGGGGAACTGATTCAAAATAATAAATTTTCATGTTTGTTAAAAGACGTTTTTTATTTTTAAACCCTATTTTATGGTGACAAGTAAGGGCTTTTTTGATATTTTTTATATTTCTTTGAAAAACATGATTTTTAAAGGGTTTGCAATAAAAAATTACTTTCTCCCTTTTTCCTTTTCAAATATTTTAAACCTTTTCTAAATTTTTTTTTCTTCTAAGTTTTTTTTTTTGGTGTCCAAAAAGTTATATTGCTAAAAACCCGAACCATCTTTTTCACTGTTGTTTTTGGCAAAAAGTACAATATAATAGTATTTTTTTGGGAAAGTAAACATAATTTTTTTTACATTTTTCACTTTGGGGCAATTATTTTAAATTTTTTTTTTTTTTAGGTACAAGCTATAACATGCTCTTTTTCCCCTTATTTAAAAATAACATTTTTAAATAAACCTTTTCAAAAAGTAAAAAATTTTTTTTTTTTTGAGGCAATTGCCTTTTAAAACATTTTCAATTTGGTGAAACTGAAGGGATCTGTTTTACTTAAAATTTGTCATTCTCCCTTTTAATAAAATACAACTATTTGGCTTCCATTTCCCCCCCCCCCCTAGTCCCTGACGCTCGATGGTTCCAAATTTAGATCTAGTTCCTAGGGTGATTGTAACCAAAGGGTTCTCCCGCAGTAACCCCCTCTTCCCGGAGGAAGTTATAGCTGAGGTTTAAGTAACGTAAATTTCTCGTTTCCTGTGATAACAGATTTACAATTTAATGGATTTCTTCTTTGTTCGCTATTTCTACTCTTAATTGTAAATGGGACCGAGTGGTTAAGTGGCAGAATTTCTCACCGCTCTAAATCAAATCACGTCGTCTTCCGTGTTAGGAAGGTTATCAACAAGCCTTTGGGAGACCTATGGTTCTACTCAGATACCGAACAATGCACGAATGGGTCACATGATGCCTTCCTCAACAATCAACAAATATAGCCGGAAAACCGTCATATGTCTTATAGTATCAGTGTTACAAACAAAATGACAATACAGCAATACTTTGATAGTTTGGTAAGAAAGGTATTAATGAATATTTGAAACGAAATATCAATGTTTAAGAATTTAAGTAAAAGCAAAGATTATCTACTAAGACAACGGACTAGCGCACGTCACGATTTATTTATGCTATACAGGTGTTTAAGAACATGAATATTAAAGTCTGTAGTTCGTCACACGATTTGACTCAAATATTATGAACTGTAAATTTGCATAAAATAAGCAAAACTTTTGACAGATTAATCAAGAGAAAATCGGCAAATACCTCAAGGAGTTGTTTGAATAAAACAGCATCTTTGTCTTTGAAACCGTTGTCTGTAAAATAGAATAAACAGTGCTGGCAAATCTCAAAGGACATGTTACATGAAAAGATAGCAAACGCTGCACACAGAAAGAGGAAAGCTAACCTTACTCTAAAAACAGCGAAATAATTGGTACATTGTAATAAAGTACCGTCCGTTAACTCTAGGACCGGACTGTCACGTTAGATTCAAAGAATACTGGTTTGTTTAAGAAATATAAGTTCAATGTCAAATCTTAAAAGATATTGAAATATATCTTTTTCCCCCGAAGAACGCAGAGCGAATATAATATAATAAACCGATGTTAAAATACAATGAATTGTATTTTTCTTGGTTATAGAAGGGGATCTCCATCACCTAGTAAATAGTGAAATAATAATTGCAACTAAAAAAAGCTATGAGCAGCTAACTTACTTGAGAGATCTAGTTTCTGTACAATGTCATTTTCCATCAGTATGTTGACGATATACTTCACTCCTCGAGAACCAATATTGTTGTCCGAGAGAGACTGTTGTTAGAAAAAAAACACCTTATAAATGGTTAGTCCACATCGAAAAAGAAGTACGGATCGGAAGCTCTTTTTGTGCTTAAAAAAACCATATCACCAGCTTTGCCGCATATACCGCATATATTAATAGGGTGTTAACTAAAGGATTAATCTACTGGAACCACAAGTGATAGCCAATTTACTTCAATGTACTGCTAGGCCGGCCTGCAGAGTTGACCAAACGTTAATATAGCGTGGATTGAATACCGCTTTAGCCGGTGCACTTTTCATCAACTCTGATAAACAGACCTTTTTAAAAAAAAAAAAAATTATGCACTTTCCATTATTTGTTTTTATTTTCATTGCTCTGGAGTGATTTTTCCCTTTCCGCAAGCTTTAATCAGATTCTAGATTAAAACTGTAGCACCCGAGATAGACCGAAATCATGTTTCCTGTTTCGGCACCTTATGACTTAATTTGGGTAAGGGCGCGGTAAAACAAAATATAACAAAAATACAAACAAACAAAGAAACAGAAACAAATATATTTTGTTTTAAATCCTCAATAACATTGAGATTCAACACCTACCAGTTCTTTTATTTGTTTGTTCTCTTTCAGCATCATGGCCATGAACTTGGCACCTCTGTGACCGATGGCATTATCGTTCATGTTTACAACACGAACTGACCTTGTTTGCTGCAAGATACAAATAAAGTATAAAATTATCAAATAATATATGCTGCTAGAACAGACGTATCAAATGTCCGCGACAAAGCACACAGTCATGTTTTTACTGTGTAAGTCATAAAAATACGCGTGAATTTAAACAAGACAAAACCTAGAAAGATATTAATATTCTATTAATTAAATGTCATTCAATTATGTGTGGTTTCAAATAAAACAAATGCTTACAACTGCCTATATCTTCCTTAAAGTAAACATTAATGGCTAATCAAACGTAATTTTATATAAAGAGTATAACTTTTGCGCTTTATTAGTCAAGACGCATAATATTTTCTATGACACCGTTATTTGTCGCAACGACGCTTAATGTCGCACTTGCCGCCAAGTGTCGCAATATTACCACTGAATGTCGTAACCTCCACTAAATGTCTCAAAATATTTTGCCGGTAAATTTCGCAATGCCGGTAAATTTCGCAATGATGAATTTAAATGTCGCACCATTTTTCATTATCGTTAAATGTCACAACACTCCCGTTTAATGCTGCAATATCTAAATTCATGTTAAACAGCAGGTATTATGTCAAGGATTTGCTGTGATGTACAAAATGATTGGTTGATACTGAAATCATCTTTGTCGGTATTATAAATGGACGGCCACAAGTCATGCCAAAGACCCCCTTGGTTATAAAATACATAAGAATACATTATTGATTTAGCAAGACGTCGTGGATTTGAGCTACAAATTCAGCATAACACACCGAGAAGTTTATTCTAGAAAGATTGAATTAAAAATTCCATCTCAGATCAGATCAGTTTTTTATAACTTGTGTTGTTCTTTCACCTACGAGCATGTTGTGGCACCGTTACATGTCGTATCCGTCGCTAAATGTCGCAAAATCTTCTGCCGTTAAATGTCGCAATGATTGCGTTAAATGTCGCACGATTTTCTCTTGCCGTTAAATGTCGCAACACTATCGTTTAATGTCGCAAGATGAACAGGTTGTATATTCATCATAAAATTAAGTTAGCTAGTGGTAACGTTGAGTAAATGTCTGTACACATTCGGTTACTTTTGGACATAACGGACTGTCCCGAACCATCTGCCGACTCAAGATAGAAAATGCTTTTTCATGTGGTATGATATACAATGGTTACTTTTCAAAAAAAAAATTGATAAAAACAATGGGGATGTATCATTTAGATATTGTTACTAAATATTTCTTAAACTAAAATGTTATTCTAGTTATATCATTTATATGATGAGTTACTAATATTTTGTTCTAGAACATGTTATTGTCAACATCCACATGGCTTATGACCACACATGATACTTAATACTATATTTATGGTATTAAAATCCTTCAAATTAGGTATTTTATTTTATATCTAGTATTTAGAAGCTCCTCCCAATTAACATTTTATATCCGTATTTTGGTTTCTCCTAATTAGGCTTTTAAAACTTCTTATTATGAGTTACAATGTTTTATTAAGTTCATTTCTCCTAGTTATGAGTAGTTACATTTTGTATTAAGTTTCTTTATCATCTCTCCTATTTAGGAGAATCAAAGTTCTAACCAGATGTATTTTTAAATACAACAGGTTAACCCTTTACTTCATATAGACGTGTTTTAACGGCCTTTCGACCCCCCCCCCTTTTTTTTGAGACCTCAAACAGTGAAAAAGTACCCTATTTAGGCCCCAAACACTGTTTTTCGTTTGGGAAATGTTGCTAAAAAGTGATCACTTTTACCGCCCCTATCAAAAAGGTACATCAGGGCGTTGCTACATCGTATAAGGGGGATGTGCCCCCTTCTGTTTGGGGGGGGGGGGGTTGAAGGGGGACGGAAGTCCTCCTCATCGCCAAGAAAATTTTTAACTTGTGAGAGGCTAAAAATGACCCCATGTCAATCATAAGGTAATGTGTAACCAACGCTGAAAAGCCTTTGACTCTATCTCAATCCATTGAAAAGTTGCAGCCCTTTGAAATCAATTTTGATGGAAAAAAATCAACGCAAAATAGTGATTTTTGGCAATTTTGATATGTCCCCTCGTTGCCATGGTAACATGAAATTTAAGACTGAGCATTTTATTACAAAGGCAATGGTCTAGTCAACATTTGTGCCAAGTTTGGTTAGTATTGAATCATTTTTCATAGTTTCATAGCAGTTTGAACTTGTAACAGGAGGCTTTTTAATGAAAACGGCCAATTTTTCAGTTATCAAGTGAACTCCTGGCAAGTTATCATAAGAACTACATCCTCCGCGTAACAGTTCCTCCCCCGTGTAAATTTGTACAGACAATTTACTTAGTACTCAATATTTATTGTAATTTAATACCACTAGCTAACTCAATTTTATCATGGATATAGAAATCTTGCGCCATTAAACGCTAGTGACATTTAAGTTACGGCAAGGGAAATATTGCGACATTTTAACGTTATCATTTCGACATTTAACGGCCGATGTTTTGCGACATTTAGCCGCGGTAGCGACATTTAGCGGCATTGGTGCGTTATTTGACTGCGACTGCGACATTTAGCACCCTTGCGACATATAGCGGCATTTGACGTCAAGTGCTTCATGTAGCGGCGTTGCGACATGTAACGGCGCCACAAACACAAAGCAAAAAAAGATCAAACAATATTGGTATATGTCCTGTTCTTACCGATAAAGCGATTGCGCAGGCCTCTGCACCTTTAGGACCAATGTTCTGATGTGCAATGTCAACTACAACAGCGGGAAGTGCCTTTAAAAAGATCTTTGACGGCGTTATTAGAAAATCTGCACAACGTTTTAAGTACAGCTTTTGCGCCCGAGTACCCTTTTCTGATATTTCCGACACCACGTCTGACTCGACTGAAACAAAAAAGTGAAATAAAACAGTTATATGGGCAGATGTATTACAGTAAGTTTGTGCATGGTGGCATTTAAATGTTCATTTATATAACCTAAATTCAAATGATTTCCTAGTATATAATTTATGTTACAAATATAAATAACAATATGTTCACCCTAAACATTTAAACGGGTTTGGTTGAAAACGAAAGTACTGAAAGCATATTTTGTTTCCATTTGAATTTTGAATAATGGTGAATGATGAAATACTGTTTCATGTAAGAATAAAAACAATCAAGATAAAAAGATATCTGCTTCATATGATGACTTCATTTTACTGCAAAATTTTATTTGTATTCATTGAAGTCAATTGTATAGTACACTTTTCTTGATGTTACCAAACATATTAGCCTTTATCCCTAGTAAAGAAGCCAGACCAGCCTGCACATCCGCGCTTCCTGTCCAGGATTTATACTTTTGGCACTGTAACTTCATATTCTTATTTTGATATCCCCAAAAGTGATTAAAAAAAATGAAAAGAAGTACCCAAAATGGAAGCTGGAAAATTCCATTTAAGGAATTCAACGTGTTAAGGGTTAAGGTTTTGATAATTTAGTGTTGTTATTATCCTGTTTTAATCCAGCCGTGTTTATTTTTTTAGGAGGAAACTGTAGCATATATTGTATAACAACACAAACAGGAAATGACGTCATCTTACTTCCGGAGAATGGTCTATTGATATTGTAGGATTTTGTCAGTGTGACAATGCTTCCCGCGGCAGCCGACAGCGTTGGCTTCGATTGTATCATTCTGTACAAGTCAACCAAATCTGAAATCAAAAAGCTAAACTATATAACGTTTTAAATATATATCTTTAAAAGATTATAATAAAAATTAAAGATTATGTCAAAAATTATCAAGTGCATCTTGCTCTTATCTTTATGTATTAAAACAACGACAACAACAACCACCACCACAATACCAATAACAAAAAAAAAACACATATATGTCTGTTTTGAATATGAGGTTTGGAATGCATCAATGAATATGGTTTTTCTTTTAGAAACAATACCAGCAAAATAAGATTAAATAACAACAGCAATAACATCATCATCAACATCGTTGTCGTCGTCATCATCACCATCATCAATATCATCATCATTATCATCATCCTCCTCCTCCTCCTCCTCATCATCATCATCACCAACAACAACAACAACAACAACAACTTACCATCTTCCTCATCATCGAAGTCATTCCAATCTTGACTGCAGTCTGACGACGATGACGACGTGACGTCATCATGCACGGTTTTCAACTCTTCCATGGAGTGACGTTCACGATGAACCTTTGTCGTACTTATTCGATGTATTTTTGCACCAATACGAAACTTTGACGTCATACAGAACGCGTTCTCTTGTGTCTTACGGTTGATGAGATTCCAGATGTCAAACTTTAAATATAAAACATAATTCTAAAGTATTCTTATTAAGTTTTGATATCAAAATACAAATCTAAAAATCTGAAAAATGTATCATAAGACTCAATATAGAATCTAGTCTTTCAAAACAAGAAAGAGTAAGTCTATTTGCCGTAAATTTGAATCTTTTAATCCTCGGAAACTCAAGGGAGATAACAAGTGTCACATGTTAGAAGTAGTTTCTGGCCATTGAAACACATACATGTATAATGTTGAATATTTTAATCATTAAATTAAAAAAAAGAAGATATAATTATTTTTTTAACAATATGAACATTCAGCAAATCAATATGAAAAGTTATCAATTTGTGTTGTAAACCTTATTTGGTTTTGTAAAGTCAAACGCGTGAAACAGAATTATCCCAGATCTTTAATACTTTAAAGTGAATAAAAACGTTATTTTTAAGCCAATGAATAAAATACATTAATTTTACAACTGTACATGCCCCATGTGTACGTAATTATTTACATATTATAGTCTTTTTTGGATGGAAAACATATAGCAAGAAGTACCGCTTCGTAGCTATACCAATAACATAGCTTTACCCTTTTGTTTCCAGTTGACAGACAGGGACATAAAAACGTTACCGCATTTCAACTTTCTTACGATCGATGTAACCGGAAACCAGTAATAACCACTTAAACTTTGTTGCAATTTTTTATGTCAGTCTGAGATTCATATAAAAACAATTTGTTTATATTATCAAAAAAAAAAAGAAAAAAAAAAGCAAACTGATTCTTCTTTATACAATATGTAAAGCTCAATTTTACGGGACAGTTGATTTTTAATGCCTAGTATTTAAGACAATAATATTAATTTTAGTCGCGATACCTGTATTTTAAGTCAAACAGTGTCACCAATGAAACACTGTGCTTATTTAATATTTTTTTTTTCATGCTTTCTATTAAGTATAAGATTCTTACTTATATTTCTTTTTAAACACATGTATTTATTGTATAAAGAAATTGCATGAAACTATAAATTACAGACAATCTGACAGGGCATAGTTATCTATTTCAAAATTGAAGACAAAATCAATCAAAATGTAACAAAATATATGATTTTACCTCAACATGACCGTCCGTACATCTTTTCCCTGTCAAATATGCAGACGACGACGAAGACGCTGACATTATATTTCGCGACATATTAAAACTTTATATTCACAAAAACAACATATATAATTATGTAAATGTAAGAAAATCACAGCTATAATTGATAA
Source organism: Ruditapes philippinarum (assembly GCF_026571515.1). Classification (NCBI taxonomy): domain Eukaryota; kingdom Metazoa; phylum Mollusca; class Bivalvia; order Venerida; family Veneridae; genus Ruditapes; species Ruditapes philippinarum. The sequence continues at coordinate 611,396 of NW_026858135.1, forward strand.
GCTTTTAAAAACTAAAAAAATGCTTGCTCGTCAACGCGTTAAAATTAAATTATTTAAACTCTTAAAATAATCAACACTTACAAATGTTTACAAAAACGTGCAATATAATATCTAGGGCTATTGTCTTTATCATATTTTACTATTTATAAAGCGCAACTCTAACAAAGCAAGTAATTAATAGTGCGAATCGAAAGTTATATATCTTATTCTTTATCGTTTTTTTTTTCAAATCTCATTTAAATTTTTTAAAGTGTATTGAATTTCGTTGTTTGTTTGTTAGTTAGTTAGTTATAAATTACTTGATTATTAAAATAGCAATGCCATAAGGATCCGGGTAAATTTAACTACTGGCTAGTTTCTTGTATATTTTGTTTTGCTTTGATCTTGAACGACGTAATAAACACAACACGTAAAAGGAAAATTAAAAGGGTAAATAAAAATTATCGTGAAAATATATTTAAAACTTTCATATTTCTCTTCTTCACTTACGAATCATGTCTGTCATGAAATACTGATTGTTTAATTGTCTTTCTTTAAATACAGAAAAGAATTAAAATTAAAGATAAAAAAACAAAAACGAAACAACAACAACAATAGCCACATTGAGATCAAAGAATATAAATAAAACAGAACAGAACAGATACTTTATTTTTGACTTGTACAATCATACATCGTCATACATATATAAACAATTTTACAATACATACTAATATAGATCACAAGATCTATCTTTCAAATCAATACAGAGGATGAATTATTAATATATTAAGTTGTATCTACTATATCTAAATTATGAGACATCGCATCTCGTTCATACAAGGATTAATTTAAAAGTATATTTCTATTGTTTGATTTTAACATATCAGTAAATTTTTGACATACTAGGTGTTATATAATAGTATCTTTTTATGTATTTTTTTCTTATATCAATATAACAAGGACAAATTAAAATGAAATGGTATTCATCTTCGAAGTCATGTAGATTACAATATAAACAATATCTTTCATTTCTAACAATTCTATTTCTATGAAACCTACCAGTTTGCACATGTAATGAATGCGAAGATATTCTAATTCTTGTAAGGTACTTCCTTAAAGTACTTGGTATTATATCAAGAAAATTTTCATATACAAAAGAATCTTTAACATGATTATAAAGATACAAAACAGGACTGCTCTCTTTACTAGAAAGCCCACTTCACACATTACCCTTTGCTTAAATATTGGTAAAAATATTTTACTATTTACGGAATCTGGAAAAATCCCAAATATCACTAAAACCATGATTACATAATAACAATTTAAGATTTGATTACCAATTTTTCTTACCATTATTACAGTCATCAAGAGCAATGTTATATACATTTTTAAGAATGATATTATCTGTCTCAAGAATTTTAAACCAGAATCTTAAAATCTTAACATATCTTGAAATATATAAAGGATAACGTGCTTGTTCACAATACACAGCAACATTACATGAATTAACTCTTGCATTTAATATTTTTTTACAAAATTTAAGATGAAGTCTTTCAATTTCCTTTGATTTAGTAAAACCCCAGATTTCAGCAGCGTAATTTAAAATTGAACCAACAAAAGAGTCATAAAGCTGACATAACACTTTAGATTTTAACTGATATCTATTACAATTAATCAGTAGTACATTTAGAGCTTTATGAGCGTTACCAATCAAATGTTCTTGATTTAAACTAAAACTACCAGTATAAGTAAATATTGTTCCTAAGTAATTGAAGCTATCGACAATATCTAAATGTTTCCCTTCGTAATAAAATAATTCATTGATTTTAAACCTCCACGTCTTCTGAAAACAATAACTTTAGTTTTATCAATATTTACTTCTAAGCTTCATTTTTTACAATAATCATTCAATAACGTCAAACTTCTATTTATATCATCTGGTGTATTTCCTAAAATGACCATATCATCAGCGAACAGTAACAAAATAAAACAATATCTTTTATAGTCAAACCACTATTTACATCCCTTTGTAAACATAATTCAAAGTCATCTTAAAAGAGGGAAAATAAAATCGGTGAAATTACCTCCCCTTGACGTAGACCTACAGCATAATTAAAGAATTCTGAGTAACTATTACATAACCTTACACACAATTTTAATTTACTATACATGTCTTTTATTAGGCGTAACAATTTACCCCTAATCCCACAATTACTTAATTTTAACCAAAGCGCGTTTCTACTAGTACAATCGAAAGCCTTCTTAAAGTCTACAAAAACACAATACAAACGTTTATTATTATTTATATAATTTTGAACAACTGTCATTAGAATAAATAAAGCATCAATGGTTGATTTTCCTTTTCTAAATCCAAATTGTGCACCTGACGAAACATGATAAGGTCCGGCATTTAGTTATTCGACATTGAAAAACAAACACAGGTTTAATAATACGAAATGAACGAATTAAAATTTATTTCACGTGCTATTGTTGAATATTACTGGGACATCGTACATCCCAGATATTACAATGATGTTTTGAGTAGAGATATATGTGCTTTGGTTTTTTTTTTTGTTTTTTTTTTTGAACCACGTTTAAGGCCCTTTTATTTACTTTTCCTTTTTAAATAATACATTCATTTTACATTTTTCAATTAATTATTTTACATAACATACGTTACAAACTAATATATATGTTGTTGTAGACATTTTAAAATAATTTCAAAGAGCTTAAACGTGAATCTCTTTAAGAAAAAGTTAAGAGAAAGGATATTATATTTTAAACAAGATAGAGTTTTGTTAAATCAATTGTGCTTTGTTTCTACAAGAGGAAACAATTCTGATTTGTTTGAAACGTGAATGTTTGGAACTTGTCTTAACTTTTTGATTCAGAAAAGCTGAAATGATCACTAAGGGTCTTTGGGCAGGTGAAAGTAAAGATTGCGATTATCCATTACAGCATTTAGTATACAAGTGTTTTCATAAAAAAGAAACATCCAAGAGGTCATTTTGTAGCTGTAGAAGATTTGTTTAATTGTCAAAAAAATGGCGGGAAAGTAAGAATTTCTAATTGGTCTAATTGCAATCAATAGCTACCTATCTGCTATTTCCGTCAGTCTCTGGATAGGATCTAACTAGGAATAATTGGCAGATGTTCCCATGTTAAAAGAGCCGCAAAATTTCGGTACAAAATTCACTCAGTAGTGCCTGATGATATTGTAGTTTAGTGTTTACGTTTTCGGTTAAGTCTTATTTGGAAGCGGAGCATATGCATATTAAACTTTTGTAGAATGGTTATAATGACTGACGCTTTAGATGAGAGTCATTAACTTCAATTTGATGCGCAAAAATAGATGTTGACAGGAATCATTCTCATTACTTTGGATAGGTCTGAATTCTCCAATTATCAATTTATTGATGCAATACCAAAAACAGTAAAAAAAGTAAATGTAGACATGACCACGTTTAATAAGTTGATATATTTATATGTCGTTCATGACAATATGTTATATGTACGAATCCTTTACTGTTAAACAATTTTCTAATATCATTACTTTTTTTCTTACTTCAATATCCTTAACAAAATTATATTTAGTACATTAGATTACGACCTACTTATAGAATTATTCGCCCTTCACGCTTTTTTACATTAATGTTAATATGAACTAGTATTTATTTTCTGTCTTATTATTCTTGAAATAAATTTTATGATTAAAAAACATGCGTAAATGTGTAACTCATACCTTCAATGATCGCATAAGCAATTTTTTTTTTCACTTAAAATAATCTAAACATTTATCATTCTATCAAAATTTAGTACAACAGACAAACTATCCTCCCAACCAACAAGTATGTTTTCAATTTTTTCCTTTCTCAGATTTTTGTTATTCTCTTTATTATGACAATAATCAATTTCCAATTAACATCGCAATATAACATGTTTTCATTTCTATTTTTGCTCTTCTCTCCCCTTCTTTGTTTCTTAAGGATGAACATAACATTGTCTGAGTATCCAATAAGATGCTTGATTATAGCATTTCGTGATTCTATACCTCTCTCTGTTGTATTGGCTACTGATAAATTTCTTTTTTTGTTGTCTGAAATCACATGAAACATAAAAGACAGACACCGCCATCTACAGAGAGAGCGTTTCGCATCTTTATCTTTTCGTCCATTGTAGTCTGTTCCATCGTAATGCTTTTCTTGCTTGTTCAAGTCTGGAATATTCATACTATAATTCTACTTTCGGGTGATGTTCTTAAAAACCCAGGACCGGTATCTAGTGCGTCTTCAGTATCATCGGCTTCCTCTGATAATGAATTTATTGATCTTTCCCGAAACCTTTCTTTTGTTCATTACAACGTCCAGAGCATTGCCCAAAAACTTGATATTATTTACTCCGAGCTTAAGGATTTTGGTAAAATTCAATCCCCTAAAAACAGAATCATTATTAATATCGCGTAAAACAGACAGACATATAAATCATCCTCCTATTTTTATGCAAAACACACAAATAAAAGAAGTACGTAATCACAAACACTTAGGTATAACTTTTACTCATGATTTACGTTGGTCAACACATATTGAATACATTAAAAATAAAGTTGGAAAAGAATAAATGTCATGAAAAAACTAAAATTTCAACTCGACAGGAACTCACTACAAATCATATACCTATCATTTATTAGACCGATTATAGAATATGGAGATGTATTATTTGACAATTGCAATCAAAATGATAAAAAAGAGCTCGAACAAATTCACCAAGAAGCAGCTAGAATAATTACCGGAACAACTAAACTTGTGTCTATTGATAAACTCATGAAAGAAATTGGGTGGGAATCCTTGGAAAAAAGGCGTTGATCAATATATTCATGGACACTATTAATAACTTAATAATTAATCAATATATTATAAAGATTTTTTGCTATTTAGGAGAAGAATTTAATACTATTCAAATATATTGTGATTTTTTAAAAACAAATATCATTTTGTTCAATATATGTATCGCCATAGCAACCCTATACCGTACGAACGCCGCAGCTCAAAAAAAGTTATATTTACCATTTTGAAATACTTAAAAATTGTCATTATTTTGGCGTGCTTGTTTAAAATATGAAAATGACGGCAACGTTCTTTCATATTGTTTATAGAACATTTAAAAAAACAAGCGTCGCTACGATTTCTTTTGTTTGTTGGAGATGTTAATGGAGACAGGGGTGTGTCACCAGAGAGGAGCACGACGTTGTTGGAGCAGAGGGCAGTAATTAAGTTCTGTGTAAATCTTGGTACGACGCCAAAGCAAACTAAAGAAAACATGGAAATTGTATCTGGAACAAAAAAAGTGTCTTATTCGTTAGTTTATAAGTGACATATACACTTCTGTGAGGGTGGAGAAGAACTTCAAGATGATAATAGATGGGGCAGACCAATTAAAACTTGTTGCGATGGGAACGTTATGCGAGTGAAATTGAAGGCTGAGTTAAAGGGACACAAGTTAACCGGGTTCCATGATTTGCAGTCCATAGCATTGTCTGTGTTGCGTTCATTTGATACTTCATTGTATAAGAACATTTTCAGTCGGTAGGTACACAGGCATGAACGATGTGTAGAAGTTGGTGCTGCATTGTTTTTGAGAAGATGTAACGCCGACGTCACGACGTAACGTAAGTTGCAAATGAGCTGCGGCGATCAGCTTTACATGTATTTCTAAAAACTGTCATTTCGGATAAAATATATGGATTATTTATCTGAAACTTACACATCAAATTGATAAATAATTGAATAAATGTCAAATATAATTATATTAACTTTCCTTCCCCAAAAAAACAATTTCTGGAGTGTGTCCACGAATTTATTGATCATCCCTCGTACAAACATAAATTGATTCTTTTCTTTAAAATGAAAAAAAACTTCAATACCTCTCTGACCTTGTCCCTTCGTCTGTTGGTAGTGAGCATCGGTACCCACTCCGGAACTCAAACGACACACAGAATATTCACACAAATACAGATTATTACTAAAAATCATTCTTGCCTTCTGTTATCAGAGATTTTAATTCTCTTCCACCTCAAACGCAAAATGCCTCAACCTTAGCTTCTTTTAAGCGCCTTCTTAATAATGATTTGCCAAGTGTGCTTGCTTATTTTCTTTCTGGTGATCGCAAACTTCAAATTTTTCACACAAGATTACGCACTCACTGCAGTTCGCTTTCTGCCGATCTACAAATGTATTTGAAAAGAATATTATCGAATCTCCATTCTGCGAATGTGGTGCGAGAGAAAATGCTTATCACTATTTCTTGGAATGCCCTAAATATACTAACCTTCGACCAGAATTAATAACGGCTATTTCCCAATTTTGTAATCCTTCTTTAAATGTCATTCTTACTGGAAACACTTCTTTATCTTACGAGTCTAATGTATCTATCTTTACAGCTGTTCAAAAATACATCCGAGAAACGAAGCGCTTTTAGCGCGTACCCCCAAGTCTTACTTACACTTGTTACATCTAAACATACATAGTTACATTATAATGCATCTTTGTTTACTCCTACTGCTTTATTATTGTTCATCCACCTCTCCTTTTCTTTCTCAATTTTTTTTTGTCAATATTAGCTGGTAGTTTTTTGTTGTTGTTTTTTTCTTAATTGCATAATTGTACTTTATAACTATCAATTAAGATTCTTATTACATTCTTTTGTCTCCGTTAATAAACAGTTGTCTTTTCGATTGCACATTTCTAGGTGAAAATTAAACGGCGACTTCTAACTAAATTAATCTCTGTCATATAATAATTTTTTTTTTCACCTCCATTTTGTTCCATTTTTCTTTTGCTTTTTTTCTCATGACCATTTATTTAGTATTTATTAATTGCAAAATACATATTTTTTGATAATATCTTTGATATATTTTCAACTAAATGAATTTTGTGCATGATAATGCCATGAACTGTATATATGTAAATTGTTTAAACTGGGACAGGACACTCATAAGCTTTCATAGCTTTCTGCCCAATCCCAATTGTGTAAATATTGTTCATCATAATGTAAATATATCGAATAAAATATGTTTAAACCAATACCAAAAACCATTAATAACCCAAGTCAAATTGTTTCGTCAAGACGCGTTCAAAATGATGATGGAAAATTTTTTAGGATGGTCATTGTACCATTCACAACGCCGGAAAGGAAATTCGACTAAAACACCCCCACAGAAAATCAAACCAAGATATCTGATAAGTTGATATAATGATATAAATTCATGTTGATATTGCAATATGATAAAATTACAATTTCTTCGTAACCTACACACTTTTGTTAGTAATAGTGATGGCGTCCAAATGTTGAAAGAAACCTTCGAAAATCGTCGGACGGCGTCGGAAATATTTGCAAGTTATCGCAACAGATTCGCGTAAAATCGGCCATTTACGCTCCTACACTTTAAGGGACGATCGTTGATTATCCCTTTATTTGACTTAGCTAAATAGAATCTGTATTACATACAAACAAACATTTGACACAGGAATTTTATGAATAAAGTGAAAAGACTAGAATAACTTTCAAACGTTTATTCTCACAAATAATTCTACTTTCAGCCAAACCGAGTTCAAACAAAAGAATTTCGCAAGTTTAAATCTTGATTTGTAAAATACGAACAGGAGGTAATTTGAAGAAAGAAATCGAAGTTTGACGGCGATAGAGTCTTTTTCACACCGATTCCATTTTCACAATTATGTGTTTTACAACACAAAAGGTATACATATAATTAACACTGGATGGTTTTAAATAGTTTTACAAAAAATATTTTAGAAAGCAAAGGAACATGCAGAAAAAATCCAAAATACATATTCTAAATAAAGCTCTTTCACCTGAGCGTTTCGATTCAAAATCTTCGACGCATATCCTGGCCCTAAGTCCATCAAAAGACGGACTTGAGACTAACGTAAACTCACCACTGAACATTCTACGGTTTGTGATATTTGTATGAAGTATTGTATCATTTGCAGTCAGAATGAACTCCGAAGGATCAAGTTCAACCTGTTCGCAAATAAACAGCTGAGTAACATGAAATACATTCAGCAAGACTCTAGACCCAATGTACAGCGGTGAAAAATCCGGTAAAGTATGCAATGTCATAATGTTTGGCAGGAATCTAGATTGGAACACCAATGTTTGATCTCTTGTCTTCAATGTCCAGGGTTTAGAAACACACGTCTTTATTGTGTGCATGATGCGCCCAGGATTAACTGAATTTAATTCATTTTTAATGATAACTTGAAGCTCTGTAACTTGTCGGCCATCATTATAAGGTCCCTTTCGGTAATAGATTTCTGTCACAATCCAGTTTTTCGGCCATGGTGATTTAAAATTAGGTAATTTATATATCCATTGTCCAGGCAAAATTTCAAACACATCGTAAACGTTGATAGGGACAGTTAGGCTAAGACTTATATATACCGTAAAATCCTGGTTATACCAGACCGTTGTAGTGTATGCACAATCACCATTGAGTGTTCGAAGTTGTCCCGTGGGGCAATGTACAACTTTGCATTTTTCAGTCTGGAATAAACAAACAAGAATAATATATGCATGTTGGACGATTCCAATGGGAATAATAATTACAGATTTAATAGAAAAACTTAAGGTTTCCCGTAATCAAGAGTGTCAAGTTTGATATCAAAAGAGTACGAATTGTTTTACATTATATTAACACAGGCCAACATCATTGCCACAAGCAGAATATGTTGGTTTTAAATCACTTGAGTTTAACCAAAATTTATCATGCACTGATATTAGCTGCTTGTTTTCATATTTGAAATTACCAAATAATAGTATAAAACAGAATCCCCAAATAAACCTCAACACGGAAAGAATGAAAATGTTGCAAGCTCGGTTTGATTGAGCCTGTTCATTGAAGGTAATGATAATTGCAGGCTACCGTCCAAGTCTCCCAACAATGGCTTAATTCAATGTTTAACGTGAACTGGTAAAAGTTTGAGTATTGAAACATCCAACGTGTTATATAAAACATTTGTTATTAAAACATGTGTATATCTTCTTTTATCAATTCTTACAAATAGAAAAATCATATCGGAGCTATGTATTTCATTATTTTTCAAATACTACAAACCTTTACAGGACTACATATAATCGGGTGGTTTTGACTCTCTGTCTTCTTTTCATTGCTATTTTCTGTTAGAAATATACCATCAACTAGCCCGAGGAATGATCGATCGTCAAAGGCTCGAAGAACGGTACCGTCGTGTACTTCACAAAAATAGATATCGTCGTAAAGCCCTTCATTGCAAATATGACAAAAAACATTTGCGTACATATTGATTGTCTTAAATGGCGAAACTAGCCCACTTGTACACATTTCAATGACATTTTCTTTCTGAAGACTTATTTCAAATGAAGATATATTAAAATCATCATCGGGGCAAGTGTCAATTAAATGTGTATAGCATTTCAAATGTGATATATCTTCTGTGCTGCCACGGTAGATAAAATGCACTATGCAGCCTTCTGGAATACTGTTTGTGTTAGGCCATACCATAAATTTATTGTCAAAGTACTGTTCTTTTGCACAATAAAGTACTGCGTCCAGAAGCTTTCCGTCTGTAACACCATTTCTTGTAGCGCACATTTCGTTCTTATATATTCTTTTCGTTGTAGATGAATAGACTGGATATAAGCTACCCCATGGTGCTACGCGTTCACTCCCACATGATGTATTATATTTTAATTTTGTACCATTTTTATAACTTTCCAGCGACGAGGTTACCATATAATATGACTGATAAGCTATTCGTTTACTCCCTACTGGTTGATTTGTCATAGGAAACAAGCATGTTGATTCTTCTTCATAATTATCTATACCATTGTTGTATTTTGCTGCTTCTGGGAAACAGCAATTGCCGTTCTTTTCACAATCCGGTCCACATGAACAATCTATAACATGAAGAAAAAGTCTCGAATAGGAATTCAGTATTACTCATCATAATTAGTATGAAAGTAGACAGACGCTATGGAATGGGGGAATTTAAACAAACGAACTGAAACTAAGGTGATTATCTCAAAATATATACAGGTTTTAACCCATGATATCTCATCATTTTCATAACATAAGATAATGCTTATGGTGTGAAGATTAACTTTATTAGATCATGTGCAGTTAAACACTTTAAATGACATAGTATCCGTTTCTGAACAGCACGTAAATTAAATTTTCAATCAATGTAATTGAATAATTGTCGGTCTAAAATATTTCTAAGACAAAATAAATGACTCGCCTGTCTTTTTCTCTACCATCGAAAGAAACCCTAAACGTACGTAAGTTTTATACCATTTGTTCGAACTTTCTATAATGCATAGACGAAAGGATAAAGTTAACGAAATTGATGACTGGAAGTTAACTGATCATTTATCAATTTAAAATATTCTGTTTAACTGACATAGATTTATTGATGTACCTGTACAACATGAGCGGAATTCAGAATGTGTCATATAATCAATGTTTCTCTGGAATTGTCTTTCCTCAGCACATACATCAGAACCAGGACAAAGATCATCTAAGACTGTGTGCATTTGCTCCATTAGTGTAATATTTTCTGTAGCCTGGCTTATTATCACTAATTCTATGCTCATGAATATGTAGGTCAACAGCAAGATCTTCATAGTTGCTTGTAAAAAAAATAACAGATATTTATTATTTCAAAATAAAATTCAAATTTGATTCGATAGAGCACAAATAAAATAAAATAATTGTGTGCAAGTCACTTTATCAAGGTTAACAGATATTTATCCATAAACGATACAAATCTTCATATAGCATCTTCAAACTAAGGAACAAATTTACCGAATGTTTATAGGATGCGGATATTGTCTGTAAACTCCTATAATATATTTGCAGACTGTTACAACATATAGGAAAGGGCTAGTCAATTTTCGCTACTATTTAGTACAAGAATCTAAGGTATATATTCCTTCTCATTGAAATGAAATTAATGTATATGCAGAAAAAAAAACGAAAATATTGTGTTTCATGGTACAGTCGAGTATCCCCTTTACACTATCCGATAGAAATGTTTTGCTGAAAAATGTCTCGTTCTGGAAATAAACTTGTTATATACATCGAGATATGGACTCCGCGATTTACAGAATGTATTTTGAATGTTGAATAATAGTTAAACCCGGTCTTATCTAAAAATTTGCCGGGCTCCAATGTTTAAAAATCTGGTAAAGTGGTGATCTCTCGGCAATGAAAATAACAGTATTGAATGAAAATTGCAGGCTTAGTTTGATTGAGTATGTTAAGGACAGAAAATGCAAAATTGCCAAATCTCTCAAGCCCCTTTGCACCGGCTTAAGCATTTTTCAATCTTCAACTCTAATGTGCCACGAAGAACTACAAACATAAAACACGCGGCAACGTTTTAACAGATGTAACACGGCCTTTGTATCATAGTTTGTGAGATATTGATAGTCATAATTATTGAACGATATAAAGAACTGATAACATTTTCAGCACTTTCTCGATTAGGAAATATACTTTCTCGAATAAGTAAGTAAGTAATGATAATTTATGACGAATAGAAATACATTTTATTCCCAAAACAGGAACACATTGACCCTGCATAGAACAGTTAAAATTGTAAATAAGGCCAGCCAAATTTTAGAGAAATTTTGTTAACACTCTTGTGACTACTGTTTTGATCAAAATATCCTGTAAATTGGTCTGAAAGTTTGTTTTCAAATTGATGACTTCTAGGTCAAGTTCGAATACGGGTCACTTGGGGACAAAACCTTAGTTGAACAGCCCAAATGTGGGAAAACCTTGTTAACACCATAAGGGCTACTCTTCTAGTCAAAATATCCTGGAAATTGTTTTGATTATTCTTAGATCAGGTTAGAATTTGGGTCACCTGGGGTTTAAAAACTAGGTCACACAGCCCAAATATGGAAAAAATCTTGTTAACACTCTAGAGGCTACTGTTTTGAACCAAAATATCCTTAGAAGTTGTCAGAAAAGTTATTTTAATGAGTTCAACGTCAAGTTCGAATATGGGTCATATTTGGTTTCAAAACTAGGTCACACAGTCAAAATATGGAAAAAATCTTGTTAACACTCTAGTGACCTCAGAAAAGTTGTTGAATATGGGTCACTTGGATTAAAAAGACAAGGTCACACAGCCCCAATATGAAAAAATCTAATTAACACTCTAGAGACTACTATTTTGAAAGTTGGTCAGAAAGGTTGTTTTGATGATTTGTACCAATATTGGTCATCTGGAGAAAAACTAGGTCACACAGCCCAAATAAAATGGGATTTAGCGTTTATAATCAGGTGTGCGATATAAATGCCGCCATTGCCCTCTTGTTTATTTCATAGCCTTAGCAGAACATACAGAACAAAATATTGCTTTTACTTTTAAAGACACATATTACAAAAATTCAAATATCAACTGTTACAAAAATTCTGACTTATATTGCAGCAAAGTAATGTTATTGCAGTACATTTATTAAATATGAAGAAATGAAAACATTATTTTTTAGACCTTATAAGGATATCAAACTAAATCTTGAATTTCGCATAAACTTCCAAAATTCTTTGAAGTCTTAATCCAGTCAAATGACTTTTATATACTTATTTGATAATATATACTTATTAATTAAAATTGTTATCAATAAAAATGGTAACAAAGAAATAACTGAGAATTAAAAATTTCCACAGGAATTTACTCTCTTTTACATCGGAAATCATATTTTAACTATGTACATTCTGAATAAATGACTCTTTTATTGTCATGTTTTTGTATGATTGCAGTTGTTTTTTATATGTTATACGAATATATTTGAGCCGTGTCATAACAAAACCAACATAATTAGTTCGCGACCAGCAGTGAAACAGACCAGCCTGCGCATCCGCGCAGTCTGATCAGGATCCATGCTGTTCGCTTACAAACCCTATAACAAGTAGAGAAACCGATAGCGAACAGCATGGATCCTGATCAGACTGCGCGGATGCGCAGGCTGGTCTGGATCTATGCTGGTCGCAAACCCATTATGTTGGTTTTGTCGTGACACGGCTCATATTATATATCGAGGGGTCAACGCGATACTAGTCTATCTGGCATTTTATCTGGCATTTTTTCAGGAAAGGTCTTTTTGACAGATTCTGAAATGTCTTAATTGTCCTAACATTATGCGTTAAAATCTTCCTTTTCCTGTGCATAGTTAAGGACACAAAAATATATTAGCCATACTATTCTATTTCAAATTTAACTAGAAATGTGTCCATAGGACACGGATGCCCCCCACACGCCACTGTTCTGTCAATCTTATGTCTCCAGGTCAAATATTTTTGGACTAAATGTGCCACAAGTTGAAATCTAAAAATCAACAAAGGGCCATAATTCTGTTAAATCTGGTCGCAGCAAAAGTCCTTCCTTTACTACCATTTACACATTAAGGTTGTTCATCCCTGGAAGTTTAAGCAAAATCTGAGGAGTTGCGTTCACAAAGTTCGACTAAATGTGCCACAAGTTGAAATCTAAAAATCAACAAAGGGCCATAATTCTGTTAAATTTGGTCGCAGCAAAAATTCCTTTCTTTACTACCATCTATACATTAAAGTTGTTCATCCCTGGAAGTTTAAGCAAAATCTGCTATCCGGTTTAAGAGGAGTTGCGTTCACAAAATTTCTACATAGTATATAGTGAAAAAATCAACAAAGGGCCATAATTCTGTTAAATTTGGTCGCAGCAAAAATTCCTTCCTTTACTACCATCTACACATTAAGGTTGTTCATCCCTGGAAGTTTAAGCAAAATCTGCCATCTGGTTTAAGAGGAGTTGCGTTCACAAGATTTTGGGACGTACGGACAGACGTACGGACGGACGGACGGAAAGACGGACGGACAAGTGCAACGCTATATGCTCCCATTTTGTGGGGGGCATAAAAAGGCTATATTTGTTCAATGCGAACCTAGTCTATCTGCAAAAAATTGCATTTAGACTATTTGCATTAATAATAACATATCGTTTGAAAGTCAAGTAGCCTATGTGAAGAAATATGTATCATTTTTTCTATTAATTGCATTAATTCCTACATTAAATGAATTCAAATCATTAAAAATATTAAAATAACCTATAAAATATATTCAAAATCACATATTGTAGATACTGCCAGTAATGCATTAAAATTCTGTTTGAACTGTTTTGAACTATTATTTAATTTTTGTTTAATTCTAGCATAATTTTTCCTTCGATCGATTTTTACTAAAAATATTGCAAAAGCAAACTTCAAACTGGTGACAAGAATTTATGGAAGCAAAAAACTGTCTGTTCACATAACCAACTTTCCTGAATAACTTAACAGTACACGTCATAACCATATTTTTTCAAATGACCAACTATTTATCACACATTATCACTGACTTAGCAGAAAGAGAAACATGCACATTAGACTTAATATCTGCAATAAATTGCCGCACAAAATCTTCAACTAGCCTGAGGACAGAACCATTAACCCTCCATAACAAATCCAATGCTCAAATGAAATTGCCCTTAAACTTACCTTCAAGATGGTATATCTTGTCTGATTAATATTGAAATAACTAGAAATATCCGCATAGGAAACTTATGCCCCTAACATCCGACAAACCACCGGGACAGCGAAACACAAAGGCAGTAGGGTAGGCTTAAACCCAGAATATATTGTATGTGATAGTTTTGTACCAGATATTGACCCTGAAAGTTATTGTCCTGACCGAATCATTAGCCGGGCCTCAAAGGACAAAACATGTAATTCACGCGGCAGTCAATTACTTAATCTATGTAAGGCTACTACATTTAGAATAGTAAATGGTCGTCTTGGTAGTGATTTCAACTCAGGTGAATTCACGTACTTGAATAACAAATCATGTAGTACAATTGACTACTTATTAGTGCGCGAAAAAGATTTTTCCATAATCCACGATTTTACCGTTGACAATTTCAGTATTTTCAGTGATCATGCATCATTGCGTTTTTTAATATGTTGTGATCGTATACGTGATTTAAGTCAATCTGATACAAATTTGATCTCTGCGTATTTCAAATGGAATGCCGACCATGAGAAAAACTTTAGACGCGGTTTAATTGCCAAGTTGCCCAATTTTAACGAGTTATTATTAAATCTTTGCAATCGTGATTTGATTTCTGTTGACCATATAGTCAATAAATTTACTGGTATTATTCGTGAGATAGCAGACCCATTATTTAAGAAAACCCGAAAAAAATGTAATAGACCGACTATTGATGATAATAACAAAACTTGGTTTGACCATGAATGTCGATCATTAAGATCTATTTACGAGGTGGCACTTAATAAGTTTAATGGGAATAAAACTTAAGAAAATCACATTGAACTGAATAATGCAAAATATGCATATAAACAATTAATAAGAAAAAAGAAAAAATTACATTATCAAAAAATGTCTAAACAATTAACAGAATTAAAGCATGCGCAACCCCGTGACTTCTGGCGATTATTTAGAAAACACGATAATAACAAGACTGAATTATCTAATGATGATTTCAAACAGTATTTTTCGTCAATGTTTGAAGATATTCAGGTACAATGTATCGATGAAGTTGTAAATTTTTTGTCAACAGACGAAATTAATATTAGTTCTGATGATGATGTATCTAAACAATTAAATGAGCGTATATCTATTACAGAAGTACGCGAAGGAATTAGGCGTTTAAAGCGTAACAAAGCTTCATGTCCAGCTGACAATTTACTAAATGAATATTTTTTAAATGCAGCTGACATTTTAGACGGGCATTTAGCGGATTTATTTAACATTGTTTTTGATTCAGGTGTCTTTCCTGAGAAATGGGCCGAAGGTTTCATTATACCGCTACATAAAAAAGGTGATGTGAATAACGTCAATAATTATCGTGGTATAACGTTATTGAGTAATCTCGGTAAATTGTTTACGGGGATTTTAGATGCGCGAGTCGTTAAGTGGTGTGAGAGTCAAAAAAAATTACCAGATGCGCAATTCGGTTTTAGAAAAAATCATAGTACCGTAGATGCAATCTTTGTACTGCAGAATTTAATAGAGCAAAGCTTGAACGACAAAAAACGTCTGTATTGTGCTTTCGTTGATCTGAAAAAAGCATTTGATTCAGTGAACCGTGACGCGTTGTGGTTTAAACTGTACAAAAAAGGATTAAATGGTAAAATTTTAACAATGTTTAGAAACATGTACAATATTGTAAAGTCTAGTATAAAATTTAATAATGAATTTTCTGATTTTGTTGAAATCGCGGTGGGCTTACGTCAGGGGCAGACAAATTCGCCGACATTTTTTTCCTTATTTATTGAAGACATCGAATCGTTTTTGCAGCAAGATGATACAACTGGCCTAACCATTAATGTAATTTGTCTTGTAATTTTGTTATTTGCGGATGATATGGTAATATGTGGCGATTCTGTAGAAGATTTACAATCGAGACTGAATTCTTTACACGAATATTGTGAAAAATGGGGGTTAGAGGTAAACGCTGCAAAAACCAAAGTTGTTGTTTTTAGGAAACGAGGGCCAGTTAAAAGAAATGAACATTTCATTTATAATGATGAACAGTCAGAAATTGTTGATGATTTCAATTATTTGGGAATAACGTTGAATTACACTGGTACTTTCGCTTTAAATATAAAATGTCTAAAAGGCAAAGCACTTAGGGCGATGCACACATTGTTAAATAATATCAAAAGATATAACATTCGTCCGGATATTTCATTGCAACTTTTTGATGCATTCGTAGGATCGATATTAAATTATGGTTGTCCTATTTGGGGGTTTACTAAGTCTTGTGAATTAGAGCGTATTCATCTACAGTTTTGCAAAACAATCCTTGGTGTAAAACAATCGACAAGTAACGCAGCTATATATGCAGAATTGGGTCGCTATCCTTTATATGTATTTCGTTATGTACATATTATTAAATACTGGGTCAAGATTATCAATACGGATAATATGCTATTAAAATCAGTTTATGCACATTCATTGGCGCAGTATTATAATGGTAGAAAGAATTGGGTTTTCCATGTTAAAAAACTGCTTGATGATTATGGTTTTAGCTCTGTTTTTGTAAATCATGCAAACATAAATTTCAAATTATTTGTAAATTTGTTCAAGAAAACAGTAACGGATTGTGCCTTACAGAAACTATTTGGAGATATTGAGAAAAATGAAATACTGAAATCCTTGTACATACATTTAAAACCGAGCTTTGGTATATCGGATTACTTGATTAAAATAAATTCGTTTAAAATACGTAATAGCATAACTAGATTGCGCGTGTCGTCGCATAATTTATTTATAGAATCTCTTAGACATGGGCGTAATAAAAACCAAGAAATGAAAGATTATGTTATTTCTGCGGTAATGACATAGAAGATGAATTTCATTTTATAATCACATGCAAAAAATATTCTGACCTGAGAAACAAATTCATACCAAAATATTATGTGAAAATCCGAGCATGTACAAATTTATTGATTTATTAAGTTCTAAAAAGAAAAAAGTCTTGTTAAATTTGGGAAATTTTATAGCACAAGCATTTAAACGCAGGGAATTAAATCAACCGAATCTTCAGACATAATTATAAAAATGTTATCTTGTTAGTAATATTACCTTATTTCTTTTCATTCTCCATGTTTTGTTAATGCAGTCCAAAGATGTAGTTTTATCATTGTATGACACTTTGCTACTAATAATGTTAACTTTGATGATTACGTGATGTTTAATTATATTTGAATGTATGTATTTTGTGACCATGTGCATTTTGTACACGTCTTATATGAATAAACTATCTATCTATCTACCATATCAAAATGCCCCGATCCCCTTGAATTTAACCGGGCCACCCGTCTCACAGTCCAACGACTTACTGTGCAGTATGATAAAGTTATGGTTTGAGTGACATACAAATACATGTACATGTATGACCAAATTTATGAATGAATTTATTGATAGCAAAAAAAACAATTAAAAAAAACAACAACAACAAAAAACAAACAAAACCAAAAGCAAAAACAAAAAACACAAACAAACAATTGACAAACAATATAAAACATGCATGGTGTATGTTAAAAATTTATAACTGTCAAGTAATACACTGTTATCTAACTCAGTTAAATAAATCAATCTATTGCTTCCATAAATTCTTGCTTCTAGCCTTTGAAATCTTTTTGGTTCATCTTTGGGGACTTGGGTACCATGAATATTAACATGCTTATCATATCAGATTGAATAACTCATGTATACCAGTATCAATTAACATTTGAGCCGCGTCACAACAAAACCAACATAGTGCGTTGGCGACCAGCATGGATCCAGACTAGCCTGCGCATCCGCGCAGTCTAATCAGGATCCATGCTGTTCGCTATCAGTTTCTCTATTTGTAATAGAGTTTGTAAGCGAACATCATGGATATTCCTGATCAGACTGCGCGGATGCTGGTCGCAAACCCATTATGTTGGTTTTTTGTCATGACGCGGCTCATTTTTATAAAGCACTTAATATAATACATGTTGCTTCCTCACCAGTTAGTAGATAGACTGGGTATACTTATGGAAATGAGCTTCTATATGGTCTGTATCTGATGTTCTTGGGACAGAGGGGATTTACATTTGAGCCGTGTCACGACAAAACCAACATAGTGCGTTTGCGATCAGCATGTTTCCAAACCAGCCTGCGCATCCGCGCAGTCTGATCAGGATCCATGCTGTTCGCTATCAGTTTCTCTACTTGTAATAGGGTTGGTAAGCGAACAGCATGGATCCTGATTAGACTGCGCGGATGCGCAAGCTGGTCTGGATCCATGCTGGTCGCAAACGCATTACGTTGGTTTTGTCGTGACGCGGCTCATTTGACAATGTCAATAAATTGCATAATATCTGAGCTTTAAATTATGTCGGTGTTTAATTTTTGAATTCATGTTTTTACATGATTATAGCAAATTCGGGTTAACAGACATGTATTTGTTTGTGTTCCAAAGACCTATCATGTTCTTTTTTCCTATCTAAAGCAGACATGATACATTATATGAGTTAAACCTCCAAGACAAAGGGTTTGCATTGATAAATTGTTTTGATATGCCCAGTCCTAAATGTATGCATCAAAAAGAAATTTTAAACGGCATTGTGGGCTGACCGCTCTCCATAATCTCAGCTCTTCCGTTCCAAAGCAAAACATCAAGCTATAATAATTGCTGAGTTGGTGTTGTTATGTTAGGATTGAGAAAAGAATACGTGAATGTAGTCAATCACACAAACAGTTTAAAAAGTTATCAGTATGAAACATGTACAGTGATGCCCTGTAACTAACAATTTTTGTTGAAATTACTTATTAAGTAGAATGATTTCAAAACCATCATAATTTTCAATATTGAACTTGGAACGCTTGCATATCACGACAAGAGAAAGATGTAAGAAAAGGGCATTATCTTGAAAGCAAATTCTTTTTGGAGTAATGCCCCAAAAGGAGTAATGCCCTTTTTCAACTCGGAAAATCTAATATGTTCCCTCGTTGGAGAGAATCTTTTTTCTCCCAGAAATAATCGGGTATGCATTTGTTGTTAAAAACGTTTCATATAAATGTCAAATCAAAATATTTCAGTTGGAAGATGAAATTTGTAGCCGATAAAACACATAAACGATAAGGAAAATCCTCGATACCTCTTAAATGCCGACACCCTCTCTGAATGTAAATTAGTAAAGAGGCCGCAATCTTCTAATTAAAAAAAAAAGAACGTTACTGGTGCAATATACATAGCTCTCGGAAGAAAGCTTAACAATGATATGATGAACTTTTTCAAAGGGAAATAGAGAATAATTGCTATACATAGAGGATATTTAATGACTGTAAGTTTAATATTGAATTTATGGAACGAGTTTAATAAAATATTATGCGAGCCTCTGGCGAACATAATACTCTTTTATTCAACGAGTTCAATAAATTTTGAATTTAACTTACACTTACAATTTAATATTATATTTATCACATACCCAAAATAATAATAATAAAAAACATTTAGCCCGTCTTTACTGTATGTTTGTATAACGCAAATGACGTTTCTTCAATATTATATGCATGGCCGTGCAATACTGTTTTTACGGAGTCGCAAAATCGGCACAGGTATTTGATAAAATCATTTATTACACACCCGTGCCGATTTTGCGACTCCGTAAAAATGGTATTGCACGACCATGCATATACGTATTTTGACGTGACGTTATTTGCGTTATACAAACATAGTGTAAGGCGCGCTAAATGTTAGCATTATTCTGTATGCGAGTAAATGAAAAATTACTATTTTTCACTTTAAACAATTTTTGGTATGTGATAAATAGAATATTAAATTCGTGTAAGTTCATTACTGAATTTATTGAACTCGTGAATGAAATTATATAATGCTCGCCAGCGGCTCGCATAATATGATTTAATTCAACTCGTTCAATAAATTCAGTATTGAACTTACACTCATTCAATATCCTCTATATCCCGAATGTCACTAAGCATAGTTTTGAATAATTTTTTAATCATTTCTTTTTACAAAATTCAGAGTGAAACTAGTTTATGTCTTTTTTCATAAGATCATCAAAAAACTATGGTGGCTGATTTGTGCCATTCTTGTTTTCGCCCCTAAACCCCGCCGAGCGAAAAGTCGAGAATAAACAAATTAAAATGGCGGGCACGGAGCATAAACACGCTTATAAGCAGGGGCGCAGGGCGAAGTTTTATAAAAAAAAAAAACTTCGTCCCGCGGGGTTGCGGAGCGAGATTAAAGAAATAAAGCGGAAAGGGCGCGGAGCGAAAACACACTTATTAGCGGAGGCGCGGGGCGAAGTTTAATAAATTAAACTTAGCCATCCGCCCATGCTAATAAGCGTGATTTCGTGCAACCCCGCCAAGCGAAAAGTGGAGAATTTAGAAATTAAAATAGCAGGGGCGTGGTACGAAAACACGCTATTTAGTGGAGCGCGGGGCGAAATTTAATGGATAGAACGCTCGGTCGTGGAGCGAGATTTAAGAAATAAAACGGCGATGGCGCTGAGCGAAAACATGCAAAAAGAGGGGAGAGGCGAAGTTTAATAAATAAAACTTCGCCCCACGGGGCGCTAATTAGCCTGTTTACGCTACGCGTCCCGCCATTTCACTTGTTAATATTCGTCTTTTCGCTTGGCGAGGTCGCGGGGCGAAGTTTTATTTATTAAAAATTTTGCCTATAGAAAGAAAAAAGTAACTCATATATATTGTTTTTGCTGTCATTATATAAAAGATTTCCGCCCTTCTGTCCGCATCTTTTTTTCTACCTCATCATAGACCAAATACTAATATAATAATGAATATGATCACTTCCTCTTAGTAAATGAGACATGTTCCTGTTTATTGAATATGGTGTTGGCTTGAAATCTTTGGTAAACATTAAAAAAGTGAACTAGCAAAGATTCAAACACAGGAGTTAAAGATAATAAATATATTCTTAATTTGTATATAAAGTCGCAAATTTCGCACATGTTTTTTTTACAAAATGATGTCTACCCTGTCAAAATAATTATGAGCTGTAGCGATGTATATTGATATATTAAACATATGTCTACATGTTACCACTCTATGAAAATATAAAAAGAAATAAGACTTACTTGCCGATGCGATGATATTTTTTGTTTGCTTCAGCAATATACACCAACTATGTGCGCCTTTCATTCCGTACGCTTATATAACCTGGTATTAACGTCAGAACTACTTGTGTGGTGAAATGAATGTGGTGTCTTGACGTAAACATATTGTTTGAGTTAACAATCTTTTCACTTTTAATCAATGTAACTTATTGAAGAAACCGACAATCTGCAAGGTTTATATAGAGGTCATATAATTGCTGTGAAATGCAGACAATTAAAATATCATTCTCAGTGTTAATAATGTCAAAACCATGATAGTAAAGTTCACTAAATCAGCTAGGGTTAAATACGCAATACAGTAGTACTTAAATATAAAGAAATGAAGCTGAACGTGCTTCATTTTGTGAGAAATAAATTGTACGGATAAATTTTCAAGAAAAAAACTACCCTTAGCTAATGTAATACGATTTTTTCTATTCGCTGAAGCGTATTGGCGCTTCGAGATTTGTGTATTTAACTGTACCATACACGGAGATTCCCTGACCATTCTTATTCTAATTGTCAGTTTAACAACATTGACCTGGCACTCTTGCATTCGACCCTGTAGTCGGTATATTCCGCAAACGTTACGATCTACTGGTAAATCGATATGAATGTAAATATCCAATTGTAAAAATGTTGTAAATTAAAAAATCCCGTTACAACGTGTATATCCAGT
Source organism: Ruditapes philippinarum (assembly GCF_026571515.1). Lineage (NCBI taxonomy): Eukaryota > Metazoa > Mollusca > Bivalvia > Venerida > Veneridae > Ruditapes > Ruditapes philippinarum. The sequence goes on from NW_026858135.1 coordinate 633,771, forward strand.
AACGCCGGAATGTGAAAATAAGGCACGATTCGTGCAATAAGTAACGCAGAATTGTGCAATAAATGGCAAGATCATTCGTTAAAATGATGGCATGACCACCGTTTTGAGCGATATTTTGGCTTTGTGTCCGTTCTTATACGTACAACAAATCATATTATACCGTATAATTTCGATTTTCGGTAGGCAAGTGACATAAACTTAACTTCTGGTGATACAGAAAATTGAAAATAAGCTGATAAAATGTATTTCAAACCGTTTTTATGAGGTAACACCGATGTACGTGAACTGTGCTTCGCGGTAACGCCGGAAAATTAAACTTTTTCATATATGGTACATAGTTATAACACATGTTTAACGCCTTTTATCGGCGAATATAATCAAGTTACTAGTATTTGCGACCTAGTCAATGTATTTTCTTCGTAACTTAGTAAAAAAAAATGATAATTAGATCTTGAAAAACGTTCAAAATTTTGATTGCATATTGTAATTTAATACAATTTGACAATTGTTTCCTGAAATAAATTATTATTTACAAACATGTTGCCCACGTCTGATCGTGTTAGAAAAATAAAAACAATAAACTCCCATTGCAAATAAATTGAATATAAAAAATAGAAAACAATCAAGAAAAATATCTGTATAATTTATGCCTGAAATAATGCACCAGAAAAGCTTGAAAGTATCCATATGTCCTTTAATGTGTTGGCGTGATGACGTATCTCGTCAAAGAGTATACCCGTTGCTGACTATATTGTTGTACCGTATAAAGTTGTGTCCATGTTTTTTAATTCTTGAGCTTGGGGCGTCCGTGGCCGAGTGGTTAAGGTCGTTGACTTCAAACCACTTGCCCCTCACCTCTGTGGGTTCGAATCTCGACAGGGACTTTGGATTCTTTCGTGGGAGGAAGCTATCCAGCTAGCTTACGGAACGTCGGTGGTTCTACTCAGGTACCCGTTCGTGCCTGAAGTAATGCACGGAAGGGCACCTGAGGTCTTCCTCTGCCAGTAAAGCTGGAACGTCGCGATATGACCTATACTCTGTCGATGTGACGTAACCCCCCCCCCAAAAAAAAAAAAAAAAAAAAAAAAAAAAAAAAAACAAAAAAAAAAAAACCAAAAAAAAAAAAACAAAAACAAAAAAACAAATCTTGAGCTTACAAGAGTGTCTGAAATTGTACGGCTGGACCAGAAAGTAAAGTAGAATTATACCAGATATGACATCCTTTATTATCATATGACACTCTGTTGCTACTTGAAGATATTTGTGAGCAGACTGTCCAGTTTTATTGAAGCTGTAAATAGGATCGTTTCTTTGACATGTTTGATTGAGTCCGATTTTCCTCATCAACATATTTTTGATTATTTTTATAGCTCATTTAGTTTGAATATTTAAGATGAAACCAGTAACAAGTTTCCTAAAAATGGTTATAAATATTAATCTCAGTTTTAGAAGGGTTTTGTCTCCATGATGTTGCTAACGTCATTTTCAGTCCATCTACGATTATAGAGATCAAAGCAAAAACGACCATACCACGCGGATGTATGTCGGATATTTTGCTTTGGTTAGGGCTTTGGGGCTTAATATTGTGTAAAGGAGACCCGCCAAACTAGTACAAAAACGAATCTGCAACGGAATCAGTCATATTGTTATTCTTTAGCGGCTATGTCTAAACGCCGTATTAAAGGTATTAAAGACGTAAATACTTGGTTGCTGCTCGCTATTATGTGATAATGGTCTCACCCCGGTACGGAATTAGACCCAACCCGTTTTAGTATAGAAAGTAGTTCTTTTAATTTTTAAGTTCTTTCTAGTTTGATTGGTCATAATTAAAGTGTATTAAATGCATGTTTGTAGTTTTTGTGTATTATAGGATGACTTTAAAAGTGTTTTTGTGTATTCTCCAGGAACTCGTTTGTTGGCGGAAGGATTAAAAATGTGCTTCCCACCAACAGTCAAGAGTTTTCAAAGTGGTGAATCTAAACAGTGTTACAACAGAATGATGATTTCGGAAAAAAGTAGATGGCTATCATATTATATTTTGGGCCTCATTTGACTTAGATAGTGTTGATGTTTAAAGTTGAAGACAGTATATAATTCATCAAGAACAGTGGAATTGGGAATTAAGCCTCAAATGTGACTGACTTACTATAGAATAAAGAATACGAAAATTTACTAGGCCGACTCCTAATGGCCTGCGACCCTCAGGCCATTATGCACATCTTCGGGCTATTATCGCAAAATGGCGAGCAGCAACCAAGTATTAACCTCTAATTATTATTGAAATTTTTATTAATTAACTACACATAAACTAAAAAGATTATTTATTTAGTGAACAAAAATAACTAAATGTAAAATTCCGTTGTTATGTAAACGAGATTCTTGTTTTGAAAATGTCTTGGTAACCTTCCTTGACGCAATATGATTGTTTTGTAACACAATGCAATCATCTTTCATTTAAAACACAACAGTCTTTTTGTTGCCTTTCACACCTTCACACCTCTTTTCAATCTATACCAAAGTAAATAACAACTTTTTATATATGGTGCTAACAAGATCACTTGCAATAAGATTATTTAGAATAGAAGCAATTATACATTTTGCTCATTGAACTAGTTAATACAAAGTAATACAATATTTTATTAATTAACTTTTCAATATTAGGCACGTTTTCACTTATGAAGGTGTAAAAGGCAACGAAAAGACTGTACGTTGTATAGAATATATGTTGACACTACCGAAACATATCGTTTTTCCCACACGGCGTGTCATTACCATAACACTTTATATTTTTCAGCAAAACTTATTCAGCCTTGTCAATCTCAGTTCAACAGTTTGTTAACAGACAAAATACATTTTTTTTGTATTTCTTTGTATGCAAACTTCAATGTTGCATTCTTGAATTTATCGATTTTACATAGTAAACGTGTTTTTCAACAAAATACATTTTGTTAAACGGCAAAACATTAACTGTTTTTCTAGTGATAGTAGCAATAACAAGTGTTCATCATAATATGCGAATACTTATTGTTCGATTATACGCCGACAAAACAGAAGTTACTTTCTTGGCTTTACATTGTCTTCGGATCAGCATAATCCAGCTTTACACGACGTTTTAGGTGTTTAGTTATTCACCAAACATAATTCACTTGCATGCTTGCCATTATATGCCTTTGCGGGCTTTAAATGATTATAGGCATATAAGTTTTGAAATGTTGTAGATATCACATTTCCTAGAAAAAAACTCAAGTTACAAACCAAGTTACTTACTGTCTGAGGTTAAACATTTTTAAGGAAGTAATAATTATAGACATGACTATATTCAACGACAAATAAATTTTACTGAGGGGATTCCAATTTGCACAGGAATGAGTAACATTGACAGTTAAGCTGCCACCTTACCACTTTCATATTTTCAAGTCAACATCTGATACGACTAAATACTAATACAGACCAAATTCTGGCTGTTGTATTTCCTAGTAGCATTTACTATTACATAAGTAACCTTAATTCTAGAGTATGACTTGACAAGAAAAAAAACGTTTAACAATAGTAAAATTAAAACCATTAAGTTGTATGTACCCTTTCGTACATAATTTTTATTTGTACCATACTGTATAGATATGTTTTTCCATTTTTACCATTTTTTTTCAATAATATCATTTAAATGAGTCCAAAGTCATGGTATGTGTGTTGATTATCAATTTATGTATACCTTGTTTATTTTATTTCTAAGAAAGCCATCACTTACAAAACTTTATAAATATTCTGTGTAGTAGTTGCTCTGTGAGGAGCAATAATTGTTACTCGCGTCAGGACCCAGTATTACACAGGGTAAACTCTCGATACATTACTATACGATTTACAATATAAATATCATAACATTATGATGTAGAAATGCAGGATGCTATATGGAAAAACTTGGTGCTTAGCAAACTTTGAGTAGTATAATTTCAATGTCGTAAACACACTATACAAATCGAGACAAAAGAGTATTTCTAACTTGCTTCATGTCCATGATGATAATTTTGCAAGCTCTCAACTTTCTATGAAAATATGAGCCGTGCCACGACAAAACCAACATAATGGGTTTGCGACCAGCATGGATCCAGACCAGCCTGCGCATCCGCGCAGTCTGATCAGGATCCATGCTGTTCGCTTACCAAGTCTATTACAAGAAGAAAAACTGATAGCGAACAGCATGGATCCTGATCAGACTGCGCGGATGCGCAGGCTGGTCTGGATCCATGCTGGTCGCAAACCCATTATGTTGGTTTTGTCGTGACACGGATCAATTATACTTTAAGCAAAAAAGATTGGCAACAGTTGAAATCGAACCACAGACCTCTTATATATATAAGATCACTTAACTGACTGTGGTATTGCAGATGTGACGACGAACTTTACTTTAAAATGGTGTGACTTTTTGCTTATTAATTCTCGTAAACTGCACGGACAGAACCAAAGTTAGACCAGATATTTAAATGAGTGTCAAATAATGTATTCATAATTTACATTTCAATAAAATCAGATTATTATGTCATGGTTCTAAAATGTTCATGTTGAATTATTGTGTAAGTTAGAAAAAATCAACCGGTCACGTGTCCATCTATTTGACACATATCTTGCAAATCCACATAATCAAAGAAATGTGCAGCACCAATTGTGTAATATTATGTAATACACGGGTATTATTCACCATCTTGTTGTTTCAAGTTTAAATTACTGATGAAAAAGTTGAGTAATGATTCTTTAAACAGAGGGCGTTTTGGCGAGCATTGGATTATTGAATTAGCTGCTCCCGCATGTTTTCTTATCTAAAATTCAAAGAAGTCATATGATACGCGCGCATCCTCAAAATGTTTATACCGCGAACATTTTATCAACCGGTATTTTGTACAAAAACGGGTTGTGTAAAACAAACTCAACTTTATTAACCTCAAAATTGTAACCCAAGGATAATCAAAGATAAAGAGCTTCATAAAGCCCTCTACAAACCGATTTTTTCAACCCTACCTTCGAGGTCAAGGTCATACTTATAGTTTGAAGGTATTCATTCATAAATCTAGAAGAGTTTGAAGATACACATTCATGTCCGGACTGTAACTTTGACATGCATGGAAAGATTTTATAATAACTTGGCACAAATGTCTACCACATCTGGACAATGTATCGCAGCTAAGGCTCATGTCTGTCTGTGTGTCCCCACTTACACAACAATCATGTCCAGTAGGTATGTAACTTTTCCATGCATTGAGGGATTTTGAAATAACTTTGCACAAATGTACAATAATACAAAGAAATTAGTTACTTTCATCCTCTTTTCTTTTTCCTACTACCAATTCTGCATGCTTAAGAAACCTTTTCGGGGGCATTTGGACAATCAGAATTTAATAAGGAAAATTCTAAAATAGATTTATACAAAATCCCTAAAGAAAGCCCAACACGGCAAAATTGAAAATGTTGCAGACTCGGTTTGATTGAGCCTGTTCATGGACGGTACTGGAAAGTGCAAGTTACCGTCCACGCCCCCCTAGCACCGGCTTAAGCAGAATTCAACATTTAAACGTAAGTATAAAGGGATGATAATTCTGAATCTTGCCATGTTATTGTTTTAAGTTATAAAATATCATTTTTTATTTAAAAAAAAAGTTTAAATGGTGGAAATAATCCTGGAAATATTCATGCTACAATTATGAATCTTGTCACACATGATAAGGAAATATATTTTAAGTTAGAAGTTGATACCTTAAGAAATAAAAAAGAAAGTAAAAAGTAAGATTTTTTGAGAGAAAAAAAGTTATTGTGGAGATAATTCTGGAAAAATTGGTTTTAGAGTTAAAAAACAAAACATTCTCACATATGATGTAGTTGATGATAAGGAACACATATTTGAAGTTTAAAGTCAATACTTTAATATGAAATGAATATGTTGGAGTAAAATATAACATTATTTTAACTTCAAGGGGATATAGTTCTGGAGATACTGGTTTTAGAGTTGCACCTTATCAAATGATGTGGATGATGATGAGGAATATATATTTGAAATTGATACCTTAAGAAATAAAGAAGTTATAGGCGCATAAACATTAATTTAAAGCATGGACACTGACATCGACTTGCAAACCGAGGTGAATAGGACAACTCACAATATTCTTAGAATAGTGGAGCTAATAATAAATATATCACTTACCTGGTCATTTTAGTTAAGAGTCTTGCACTTTGCAGTAAAAGATACATATATGAACAGTTTTTTTGTTTTTGTTTTTTAGCAGGCCGGGAGGGGGGTTCAGACAGTAACATGAGTAACAATATGAGTAATGAGTATTTAAAATTAATTAAAAAAGATATTGTATGTTATAAAGTATATTTACAAATAATTGCTAAGTTTCACAATTCAATTGGCCACAGACCCATTTACAAAAGAAAGGAGAGGAAAACATTGATAAATTTAGTGAGTGTATATCTTCTAAAGAAATTTGATCCTTCAACGTTGGGGCCATTAGATAAGAATGCAGAGGGGCAATTAATAATAACAAAACTCTCAACTCGGGGGACGTGTTAATGGGAGACATACAGTTACAGTGATTTACTATCTGATAAGACCTTACTGAGATTCAGCAGGCTGGAAGGGTTTATGCGTAGGACTGAGTATATCCTAAGTAATTGAAGCTATCGACAATATCTAAAGTATCAAGCTGTCAAGTACATAATTAAAAATATCACAAATATGCGAGGATAAAATATCAATACATTAAATAAAATATTCATTTAACAGACAATCAATACCAGGTGATTTATTTGTTTTTAAAGTTTCGATTGCTTCCAAAATTTCATTTACAGTAATACGTTTATCTTAAATATCATCCGATCCATTTAAATTTTCAAAATCATTGTTGCGTGAAAAATTTTCGGACTCCGTGCCTGTCATATGTTTATTCTTTCATTTAATTTTGCGCTTAAGCTTAATATTAGTTTCAACTGGGCAAGAATGAGGTCAAACATTCAGTTATTCGACATTGACAAACAAACACAGGTTTAATAATACGAAATGAACGAATTAAAATTTATGTCTCGTGCTATTGTTGAATTTTGAGTAGAGATATATATGCTTTGCTTCTACAAGAGGAAACAATTCTGATTTGTTTGGGAATGTTTGGAACTTGTCTTAACTTTTTGATTCAGAAAAGCTGAAATGATCACTAAGGGTCTTTGGGCAGGTGAAAGTAAAGATTGCGATTATCCATTACAGCATTTAGTATACAAGTTTTTTCTTAAAAAAGAAACATCCAAGAGGTCATTTTGAAGCTGTAGAAGATTTGTTTAATTGTAAAAAAATGGCGGGAAAGTAAGAATTTCTGATTGGTCTAATTGCAATCAATAGCTACCTATCTGCTATTTACGTCAGTCTCTGGATAGGATCTAACTAGGAATAATTAGCAGATGTTCCCACGTTAAAAGAGCCGCAAAGTTTCGGTACAAAATTCACTCAATAGTGCCTGATGATATTGTAGTTTAGTGTTTACGTTTTCGGATATAATAAGTCTTATTTGGAAGCGGAGCATATGCATATTAAACTTTTGTAGTATGGTTATAATGACTGACGCTTTAGATGAGAGTCATTAACTTTAATTTGATACGAAACAATAGATGTTGACCGGAATCATTCTCATTACTGTGGATAGGTCTGAAGTCTCCAATTATCAATTTATTGATGCAAAACCAACCACCATTAATAACCCAAGTCATATTGTTTCGTCAAGACGCGCTCAAAATGATGATGGAAAAAATATTAGGATGGTCATTGTACCATTCACAACGCCGGAAAGAAAATTCGACTAAAATAGCCCCACAGAAAACCAAACCAAGACATTAGATAAGTTGATATAATGATATAAATTCATGTAGATATTGCAATATGATAAAATTACAATTTCTTCATAGTCTACACCCTTTTGTTAGTAATAGTGATAGCGTCCAAATGTTGACAGAAACCTTCGAAAATCGTAGGACGACTTCGGAAATATTTGCAAGTAATCGCAACAGATTCGCGTAAAATCGGCCATTTACGCTGACGATCGTTGATTATCCCTTTATTAGGCTTAGCTAAATAGAATCTGTATTACATACAAACAAACATTTGACACAGGAATTTTATGAATAAAGTGAAAAGACTAGAATAACTTTCAAACGTTTATTCTCACAAATTATTATACTTTTAGCCAAACCGAGTTCAAACAAAAGAATTTCGCAAGTTTAAATCTTGATTGTAAAATACGAACATGAGGTAATTTGAAGAAAGAAATCGAAGTTTGACGGCGATAGAGTCTTTTTCACACCGATTCCATTTTCACAATTATGTGTTTTACAACACAAAAGGTATACATATAATTAACACTGGATGGTTTTAAATAGTTTTACAAAAAATATTTTAGAAAGCAAAGGAACATGCAGAAAAAATCCAAAATACATATTCTAAATAAAGCTCTTTCACCTGAGCGTTTCGATTCAAAATCTTCGACGCATATCCTGGCCCTAAGTCCATCAAAAGACGGACTTGAGACTAACGTAAACTCACCACTGAACATTCTACGGTTTGTGATATTTGTATGAAGTATTGTATCATTTGCAGTCAGACTGAACTCCGAAGGATCAAGTTCAACCTGGTCGCAAATAAACAGCTGAGTAACATGAAATACATTCAGCAAGACTCTAAACCCAATGTACAGCGGTGAAAAATCCGGTAGAGTATGCAATGTTATAATGTTTGGCAGGAATCTAGATTGGAACACCACTGTTTTATCTCTTGTCTTCAATGTCCAGGGTTTAGAAACACAGGTCTTTATTGTGTGCATGATGTGCCAAGGATTAACTGAATTTAATTTATTTTTAATGATAACTTGAAGCTCTGTGACTTGTCGGCTATCATTATAAGGCCCCTTTCGGTAATATATTTCTGTCACAATCCAGTTTTTCGGCCATGGTGATTTAAAATTAGGTAATTTTATATATCCATTGTCCAGCAAAAATTTTCAAAACACATCGTAACGTTAAATTAGGGAAAAGTTAGGCAAAACCCTTATATAAAAAGAAAAATTTCCGGGTTTTTAACCTTACCTGTGGGTGTATGAACAATCACCTTTGGTTTTCCCGAAGTTTTCCCGGGGGGAAAATGTAAATTTTTGCATTTTTCCAGTTTCGTTAAACAAACAAAAATAAATAGGAGATGGACTTTTCCAATGGGAAAAAAAATTTTACAGTTTTTTTTAAGAAAATTTAAGGTTTCCCGAATCAAGAGTCAATTTTAATAAATTTTAAAGGGTTACGAATTTTGGGGTTTTTTAAAATTATTTTAACCCCAGGGCCACAACACCCCTTTGCCAAAAGGCCGGGAAATATTTTTTGGTTTTAAATCACTTTTTTTTTAAAACCAAAAATTTTTTTCATTGCACTGAAAACCCTTGCTTGTTTTCAAATTAAAATTCCCCAAGAATTTTAAGTATAAAAAACAGAATTTCCAACCCCAAAATAAAAACCCCAAACACGGAAAGAATGAAAAATGGTTAATTGGAACCTCGGGTTTTATAAAATTTTTGCCCTGTTCTTTTAAAAATGGTTTGGTGTAGCTCAAGTTTTTCCCCAAAAATTGGTTTTAATTAAATTTTTTTAACGTTAAAACTTAAAAATTTTGTTTTGTTTATTGAAAACACCCCCGTTTTAAAATATAAAAAATTTGTTAATTAAAAACAGTTTTTATATTTTCTTTTATCAATTCTTACAAATAAAAAATAAAAATCGGAGTTTATTATTTCTCTATTTTTTCCCCAAATATTTACAAATTTTTACAGGACTAAAAATAAAATTTTCGGGTGGTTTTAAATCTTTTCGTCCTTTTTTTAAAAATTGCCATTTTCAAAAGGGTTATAAAATTACCCAATAAAACTACCGAGGGAATGTTCCCCCAAAAAATGTTCCCAAAGGCCGCAAGAAACCGGGCCCCCGGGGGTGGTAACTTCACAAAAATAAAATTTTTTTCTTCTTTAAAAAAACCATTTCATTTCAAATATATTACAAAAAAACTTTTGCCGAAAATATTAAAATTTTTTTTTAAATTTTTTGGGTGAAATAATTAGCCCTTTGGACCCCCTTTAAATTTAAAAATTTTCTTTTTGGAAAAAACTATTTCAAATGAAAGTTTATTTTTAAAATAATCTTTCTGGGAAAGTGGTAAAATTTTAAAATGTGTTTTTTTTAGCATTGCAATTGTGATAAAAAAATTCTTCTGAGGGGTCGGGGCCCACGGGGAAATAAAAACCAACTTTTTGGCACCCTTTTTGGAAAAAACCTTTTTGTTTTTTTTAGCCATACCATAAATTTATTGTCAAAGTACTGTTCTTTTGCACAATAAAGTACTGCGTCCAGAAGCTTTCCGTCTGTAACACCATTTCTTGTAGCGCACATTTCGTTCTTATATATTCTTTTCGTTGTAGATGAATAGACTGGATATAAGCTACCCCATGGTGCTACACGTTCACTCCCACATGATGTATTATATATGAATTTTGTACCATTTTTATAACTTTCCAGCGACGATGTTACCATATAATATGACTGATAAGCTATTCGTTTACTCCCTACTGGTTGTTTTGTCATAGGAAACAAGCATGTTGATTCTTCTTCATAATTATCTATACCATTGTTGTATTTTGCTGCTTCTGGGAAACAGCAATTGCCGTTCTTTTCACAATCCGGTCCACATGAACAATCTATAACATGAAGAAAAAGTCTCAAATAGGAATTCAGTATTACTCATCATAATTAGTATGAAAGTAGACACACGCTATGGAATGGGGAATTTAAACAAACGAACTGAAACTAAGGTAATTATCTCAAAATATATACAGGTTTATACCCATGATATCTCATCACTTTCATAACATAAGATAATGCTTATGGTGTGAAGATTAACTTTATTAGATCATGTTCAGTTAAACGTAGATCATGTTCAGTTAAACGTTTTTAATGACATAGTATACGTTTCTGAACTGCACTTAAATTTTCTATCAATGTAATTGAATAATTGCCGGTCTAAAATATTTCTAAGACAAAATAAATGACTCGCCTGTCTTTTTCTCTACCATCGAAAGAAACCCTAAACGTACGTAAGTTTAATACCATTTGTTCGAACTTTCTATAATGCATAGACGAAAGGATAAAGTTAACGAAATTGATGATTGGAAGTTAACTGATCGTTTATCAATTTAAACTATTCTGTTTAACTGACATAGATTTATTGATGTACCTGTACAACATGAGCGGAATTCAGAATGTGTCATATAATCAAAGTTTCTCTGGAATTGTCTTTCCTCAGCACATACATCAGCACCAGGACAAAGATCATCTAAAGCTGTGTGCATTTGCTCCATTAGTGTAATATTTTCTGTAGCCTGGCTTATTATCACTAATTCTATGCTCATGAATATGTAGGTCCACAGCAAGATCTTCATAGTTGCTTGTAAAAAAAACAACAGATATTTATTATTTCAAAATAAAATTCAAATTTGATTCGATAGAGCACAAATAAAATAAAATTATTGTGTGCAACACTTTATCAAGGCTAACAGATATTTATCCATGAACGATACAAATCTTCATATAGCATCTTCAAAATTTTCAAAGATGATATGTTGCAAACAAATTTACCGAATGTTTATAGGATGACGCGTTACTTACAGTATATTGTCTGTAAACTCCTATGATATATTTGCAGACTGGTTACAACATAAAGGAAAGGGCTAGTCAATTTTCGCTATTATTTAGTACAAGAATCTAAGGTATATATTCCTTCTCATTGAAATGAAATTAATGTATATGCAGAAAAAAACGAAAATATTGTGTAACATGGGGCAGTCGAGTATCCCTTTACACTATCCGATAGAAATGTTTTGCTGAAAAATGTCTCGTTCTGTATATACATCGAGATATGGACTCCGCGATTGACAGAATGTATTTTGAATGTTGAATAATAGTTAAACCCGGTCTTATCTCAATTTGCCGGACTCCAACTTTTAAAAATCTGGTAAAGTGGTGATCTCTCGGCAATGAAAATAACAGTATTGAATGAAAATTGCAGGCTTGGTTTGATTGAGAATGTTAAGGACAGATAATGCAAAATTGCCAAATCTCTCAAGCCCCTATGCACCGGCTTAAGCATTTTTCAATCTTCAACACTGATGTGCCACGAAGAACTACAAACAAAATTAAATAGCAACTTTGCTTAAATATACATCCATAACCTTCTTCGTAAAATACTTTTGCGCATTAAAACGCTGTGCTCGGAGTAAATTCACAATTATAAACGATTTGCCTCATGTTTTCAGCATTTATGTCAACACACGCCGATTTACACAACCAAATGTATGCCTAAAATTGTTTTACTTCAAAAATGTATAACTCATATATCTGAATCTTTAATTTATTGTCTTAACCTCATGTTACGGACAGACACTTGTGAAAATATCTTTGAATATTGATAAAACATAGTAAAATAATAGAGGCGACATTTCTGATAACTGTACCCGTCTTGCTAAAACAATTTTAATGATCTGTACCCTACTTGTGTTTTTCACTGAACCATTACTTGCGAGTCTCTTTTGATGATTTTTATTGTGTTTTTGTCGTATGTTCCAAATTTATTGTGCAGAATATTGAAGTTATTGTGTCACAAGAGAAGGGTACATGTTTTAGTTCTATGTAAGTAACTAAAACTGCATATGAATTTTCGTCATGTTTTCACTGTTTTACGAATCAGAAAGTCAATTATTTCTTGATAGGAATAATTAACTAACAAACCTCATTTCACTTACCATTCATTTTTCTTTGGAAAGATATAAAGCTAAAATATTACATATGTACTATAATTTTTGATATTTAGCATTTGTTGTTAGTTTTGACATAACGTCACGTATCAATAAACCTCGAAATATCATTACAAGATTTTTTTGCAGATTACTTATTTCAACATGTTGAAAGCTTTACACCTACCGTTGATTTCATTCTGCTTTTTTTAAACACTGTTTTATATTCTCAGAAATTCATTGACTTTCTATTTAATTCTGAACATGTACAACTTTTATTCTTGTATATCTTTCATAGGCGTCGACACTTTTGGCATCTTTTTAAACGGAGAATATTCGAGAAATTTTGAAATTTTAATTGTTAGTGTTTCAGCTATTGGTGTTATAAACTTCTTTTTTTTCGTTTACGTTATTGGCTGTGACGCTGACATTTTTTAGTTTATTATTATTTATTCTTATTTTCAAGTTGCAGTCTGGATGGCGAATAATTATAATTATGTGGTCAATGATGGCATTGAAATTCGTAGTCTTTACTGAACAGTATATGCAGTTGTATTCTTCCATGGTGATCCGAAAGAAAAATATACATAGCATTATATATTTTATTAAACAAATGATTAACAATATTATCAGTTAAACCAATTCTCGGTAAATACTTTAGATCCCACCTTATATACTAAAATTCTATTACAATCATTTATACTTTCCGGCAATAACTGATACAAAATCGCAATGATCGTAAACTTTTTCTCCAATAAATCTTTAAAAATACTCACAAGTCAGGGTACAGATAAAATTCGTAAACTCACAAGTAGGGTTCACAATCACCAGCAAGTAACGTTCAGTTTACGGAAATGACCTCCTTGGTAAAACTCTTAAATTTATGTTCAAGATACAGCAATATGTTATGCATATGACTAAATTATCGTTTGTTATTGATTACTTTAGTAGTTCGATATCACAATTCAATGTTTAACTAAATCAACATTGGAATAAGACGGATTTTTGTTCGTGTTCAGTGTTGATCACCTGAAAGCTGTTCGTGAGTTTCGATTATTTTATAGCCTTCGTGCTAACGTTTTATGTTTTGCATAACTTAGACGTTTAATAAAGTTTCTCTCTTATAATATAAATATAGATTTACTAACCTAACGTCCATCAGTATCAATATAATACCAATATCGTAAACAAGTAAAGTGGCAGAATATGGCTGACACTAAAATCTTCTCACAAGATCCGGTTGGGGTTCAAATCGTTTATATACTGTGAATTTTATATCTTAAACTTCGCCCGCAACATGTACATGTTACCACTCTATGAAAATATAAAAAAGAAATAAGACTTACTTGCCGATGCGATGTTTCAGCAATATACAAGTACACCAACTATGTGCGCCTTTCATTCCGTACGCTTATATAACCTGGTATTAACGTCAGAACTACTTGTGTGGTCAAATGAATGTGGTGTCTTTGACCCGTAAAACATATTGTTTGAGTTAACAATCTTTTCACTTTTAATCAATGTAACTTATTGAAGAAACCGACACTCTGCAAGGTTTATATAGAGGTCATATAATTGCTGTGAAATGCAGACAATTAAATACGCAATACAGTTGTACTTAAATATAAAGATGTCAAGCTGAACGTGCTTCATTTTGTGAGAAATAAAATGTACGGATAAATATTCAAGAAAAAAACTGTCACTAATGTTATATGAATTTTTCTATTCGTTGAAGCGTATTGGCGCTTCAATATTTGTGTATTTAACTGTACCATACACGGAGAATCCCTGACCATTCTTATTCTAATTGTCAGTTTAACAACATTGACCTGGCACTCTTGCATTCGACCCTGTAGTCGGTAAATTCCGCAAATGTTACGATCTACTGGTAAATCGATATGAATGTAAATATCCAATTGTAAAAATGTTGTAAATTTAAAAATCCCGTTACAACGTGTATATCCAGTAACGCCGGAATGTGAAAATAAGGCACGATTCGTGCAATAAGTAACGCAGAATTGTGCAATAAATGGCGGATACCTGTAAGGATTTCCAACGCGGTATAAGTAAACTGGCCAATTTATTTTTTATTTAACCAAATTGAAAAAGGGAATAGCAGCGTACGGCTGCAAAGACATAACTCTTTATCCCTTATCAAGATTACATCCACGAAATTGTTTACTTGTCAAGATCATTCGTGAAAATGATGGCTTGACCACCGTTTTGAGCGATATTTTGGCTTTGTGTCCGCTCTTATACGTACAACAAATCATATTATACCGTATAATTTCGATTTTCGGTAGGCAAGTGACATAAACTTAACTTCTGATGATACAGAAAATTGAAAATAAACTGATAAAATATATTTCATACCGTTTTTATGAGGTAACACCGATGTACGTGAACTGTGCTTCGCGGTAACGCCGGAAAATGTGACTTTTTCATATATGGTACATAGTTATAACACATGTTTAACGCCTTTTATCGGCGAATATAATCAAGTTACTAGTATTTGCGACCTAGTCAATGTATTTTCTTCGTAACTTAGTAAGAAAAAATTGATAATTAGATCTTGAAAAACGTTCAAAATTTTGATTGCATGTTGTTACTTAATACAATTGTTTCCTGAAATAAATTATTATTTACAAACATGTTGCCCACGTCTGATCGTGTTAGAAAAATAAGAACAATAAACTCCCTTTGCAAATAAATTGGCCTTAAAAATAGAAAACAATCAAGAGAAAAAGTATCTGTATAATTTATGCCTGAAATAATGCACCAGTAAAGCTTGAAAGTATCCATATGTCCTTAATTGTGTTGGCGTGATGATGTATCTCGTCAAAGAGTATACCCGTTGTTGACTTTATTGTTGTACCGTATAAAGATTTGTCCATGTTTTTTAAATCTTGAGGTTACAAGAGTGTCTGAAATTGCACTACTGGACCAGAAAGTAACGTAGAATTATACCAGATATGACATCCTTTATTATCATATGACACTCTGTTTCTACTTGAAGATATTTGTGAGCAGACTGTCCAGTTTTATTGAAGTGTAAATAGGATCGTTTCTTTGACATGTTTGATTGAGTCCGATTTTCCTCATCAACATATTTTTGATTATTTTTATAGCTCATTTAGTTTGTATATTTAAGATGAAACCAGTAACAAGTTTCCTAAAAATGGTTATAAATATTAATCTCAGTTTTAGAAGGGTTTTGTCTCCATGATGTTGCTAACGTCATTTTCAGTCCATCTACGATTATAGAGATCAAAGCAAAAACGACCATGCCACGCGGAAGTATGTCGAATATTTTGCTTTGGTTAGGGCTTTGAGGCCTAATATTGTGTAAATGAGACCCGCCAAACTAGTACAAACACGAATCTGCAACGTTGTTTCTTACCGGTTGACTCGAGAAAATGATGTTTTTTTAGCGGCTATGTCTTAACGCCGTATTTCAGACATAGGTATTAAAGGCGTTACTCGCTATTATGCGATAATGGTCTCACCCCGGTACGGAATTAGACCCAACCCGTTTTAGTCTAGAAAGTAGTTCTTTTGATTTTTGAAGTGGCCCATTTTAAGTTCTCTCTAGTTTAATTTATCATAATTAAAGTGTATTGATTGCATGTCTGTAGTTTTTGTGTGTTATAGGATGACTCTAAAAGTGTTTTTTTCTGTATTCTCCAGGAACTCGTTTGTTGGCGGAAGGATTTAAAAATGTACAACCCACCAGCAGTCAAGAGTTTTCAAAGTGGTGAATCTAAACAGTGTTACAACAGAATGTAGATTTCTGAAAAAAGTAGATGGCTAACATGTTATATTTTGGGCCTCATTTGACTTAGATAGTGTTGATGTTTAAAGTTGAAGACAGTACATAATTCATCAGGAACAGTGGAATTGGGAATTAAGCCTCAAATGTGACTGATTTACTAATTTACTATAGAACAAAGAATACCAAAAAAAATTCACTAGGCCGACTCCTTATGGCCATTTTGCATATCTTCGGGCTATTATCGCATAATGGCAAGCAGCAACCAAGTATTAACCTCTAATTATTATTGAAATTTTTATTAATTAACTACACATAAAACTAAAAAGATTATTACTTAGTGAACAAAAAATAACTAAATTTAAAAATTCCGTTGTTTATGATGTATTGGAAACGAGAATTCTAATGTTTTTGAAAATGTCTCGGTAACCTTCTATGCCCGCAATATTATGGTTTTTGTAACACAATGCAATCATCTTTTTCATTTTAAAACACAAAAAAGCCTTTTTTTTGTTGCCTTTTACACCTTTACACTTCTTTTCAATCTATACCAAAAGTAAATAACAACTTTTTATATATGGTGCTAACAAAATCACTTGCAATAAGATTATTTAGAATAGAAGCAATTATACATTTTGCTCATTGTTTACAAAGTAATAAATATTTAAATAAATTAACTTTTCAATACCAAGGCACTTTTACTTTGTGGGAAGGGGCCGAAAATGCGCTTAAACCAAAAAAAGAACTTTTGTTATAGAATAATACGTTGTCACTACCGAATCCGAGACGGTGTGTCATTACCAAAACAGTTGATATTTTTCAGCAAAACTTATTTATGAACAGTAAAGTATCGATAAATGTATATGTCAAGTTTTGTTTTTGTTTTACATGCCGTCTTACAGGTGTACCATGCTGTTGGAACCTCGGCAAGGTTCAGGTGATAACCGTATGGTCCACACCAAACACCTCACCAACCTTACGATGTCGAGTATGGAGGCTATTCGTTGCCAAAAATCCAGCCTTGTTATTCTGAGTTGAACAGTTTGTTAACGGACAAAAATACAATTGTATTTCTTTGTATGTTAACTCCAATGTTGCATTCTTGAATTGAGTTTGTCGATTTTACATTGTAAACATATATTTCAACAAAATACATTTTGTTAAACGACAAAACATTAACTGTTTTTCTAGTGATAGTAGCAATACCAAGTGTTCATCATAACATGCGAATACTCATTGTTCGTGTATACGCCGACAAAACAGAAGTTTCTTTCTTAGCTTTACATTGTCAAACCATCATGATTCGAATCAGCATAATCCAGCTTTACACGTTTTTCAATAGGAGATAAAATAAGCTCCGCCCATTTTCCCGTCCACTACATCATCGTAAATAAACGTATTTATCCGCTCATTTTCGGTATTTACCGCCAGCGACAAGAAGGAAACAAGAACTCGCGCCGGCGTAGTTTCCGTTTACCGCACCTTTTAGGTGTTTAGTTATTCACCAACAATAATTCACTTGCATGATTGCAATTATATATGCCTTTATTCAGTCAACATCAGCGGGCTTTAATTGATTATAGGCATATACATTGTAAGTTTTGAAACGTTGTAGATATGACATTTCCTAGAAAAAAAAACTCACCAAGTTACTTACTGTCTGAGGTTAAATATTTTTTTAAGGAAGTAATAATTATTGATATGACTATATTCAACGACAAATAAATTTTACTTAGGGGATTTCAATTTGCATAGGAATGAGTAACATTGACAGTTAAGCTGCCACCTTACCACTTTCAAATTTTCAAGTCAACATCTGATACGACTAAAATACTAATACAGACCAAATTCTGGCTGTTGTCTTTCTAGTAGCATTTACATGTTTACTATTACATTAACCTTAATTCTAGCGTATGGACTGACAAGAAAACAAACTTTTTAGAAATAGTGAAAATAAAACCAAAGTTGTATGTACTTCTTTCGTACATAAACTTTTATTTGTACCATACTGTTAAAGATATGTTTCCCATTTTTACCAATTTTTCAAGAATAAATATTTAAATGAGTCCAAAAAGTATTGGGGTATGTATGTTGATTATTTAATTTATGTATACCTTGTTTATTTTATCTCTAAGAAAGCCATTTCACTTACAAAAACTTTTATAAATATTCTGTGTAGTATTTCCTGTACTAAAAATAGTTCTCTGCTTTTGATCAGATAGAACAGCAAGTCTATGTAACAGCTATTGATACAGCATGTATACACAGATTTAAAAGCTGTTATTTTGATTAAGTAAAATGCATAGAAGAAGACCTTAACCTACGTCAGCTTCGAATGTTAAATGATAAAAAGGCTAATTCACATCCTATGACTCAAAATATCTACCAATGGAGGTAAACAGAGATGATAGGTTACACTCAATATTTATTTCAACATTAGAATGTGACAAATTCACAAGTTTTTTGGTTATACAACGGAATTATCGGTAGTAACCTTTGAAAAGTTCCATAGCTATATACTTGGTCAAAAATTTGTGTTTTTCTACAACCCAATATAGTCCTTTAAAAAAGAAGGCAGTCTTTTGTTCAGTTCCCTTTATTCGTTTTGCCAAAAGTGACTTCCATGTATCGCATTCTAGTACTGTTTGAAATGCTTTCGAATACTACCGTTGTAACATTTGAAGGCACAAAATCCTGTCGATATAAACAAAATTGGTCTGTTTCTTTATATTTTATTTGGAAAAAATTTTTCCCTTTTGTTTAAATTTTTCCCAAATTTTGTTTTTGATATTTTTATGCCAAAATTTTCCAGTTAAATGTTTTTAAAAAGTTACTTATATATTTACCAATTTTGCATTACTTTAATATCCTGTGCTAGAATACGTTTTAACAAAATCAGAGGATATTCAAAGTCAACTGTAATGCAGTTGATGTATGTGAAATTTGCACTCATTGATTCTCATTTCAAGCAGTAATACGTCATGGAGCTTATGAACCCTCCGAGGACTACCTTCCCTACATGATTATTAGCAAAGAGTGTAAGAACACTTAAAATATTTGCCCAATATAATGCCCCGAAGGCAGACGAATTGACGTTTGATGAAATAAGTGGTTAATTATTTAATTTCTATGTCTCATACATTTGACATTCCTTAAACAGATAACAAAAACGTTTAAAATATATAATAATCTTTTGCGTTGTAATTTTTTATATATAATTATTTCTAAAGCACATTATTCCTCAGAAATCAATAAATTTAATTTTCTCTAAAAAGGGCAAAACATATTTTGTAATGTTTTCAGAATGGAACTGAAACATGATACGCACTTGTCATTTGAACAGAGAAGTGCTTGAAGTGAAAAAGTATGTCATAATATTATAGCAAAATATAAACAAAGTGTTTTTTTACTTCCATTCAAAATGCTAAATCACTATCACTAAACTAATAACCTATATGCTATAGAATCAAAAGCCGACTGCTTTTTGACCAATGACCTCTGTTTAGGAAACTAAAAAAAACAACACCTATAGTGAAAGATTTTTGAAAAATACGAATTTAGCACTTTAGGGACTCAAAGGGCCTTTAATGAATTAATGGTATTTAAACGAAAAATATGCCTTAGGAAATAAAACGCAATGAGATAAACAATATGCATGTTCACAAGTCTACGAAGCAAGGAAAGACATACGCTTCATTTGTGCGACCTGGTATAAACGGCAGTATGTATACAATTAGAGATATAGTATATTACAATGAGAAAGCATCAATAATGTTCCCAGAAATGTAAGGCTTATAGTAGCGTTTACCCTATTATTGTTATCATGATTTTCCTAAATAACGCTTAAGTTGTCAAAATTTTCAACACATTAACATGATAAAAACATGTCCAAGATACATTAACTTGAAAACACTGGTAAAAGTGTTCAATCTTTTTTAGATATTAATTTTAGCAGTCCTGAAATGTTAGGATAATAGCTAAAGTGTTGTCGTTGCTAAATATGCTCGCCCTCTGTGAGCAACACTCTCACAAGGAACAGGCACAAAAATACTCAAGACGAAGCGTTACTTTATACAAAAAAACGCAGCTAATCTATTAAACATAAACTATACAAGTACACATTTTCTGGAATATATACTTAAATCAATAACGTGTATGTAATTTAATCAATTAAAAATCCATTGAACACAGTCCTATAAAAAAAAATGACATTTTACATATACACTCATTTAAAATCGTCTTTTGCAAATATCGAATCAGCAAACTATCTTTCAGTTACTTTTTGAAAATACAGCCTTGATTGTGCTTAATGTATGTATTTAGCTGAATTATCCGGTCAGATAATGTGTATCTCTGAATGCTCAAGTTTGTGAAATGAAAATATTATAATTTTATGTATTTGGATTTGTTTTTCGTAGAGAAACATTTTCGCGCGTTTGTTGAGGAGCATTAATCGTTACTTGCGTCAGGACCCAGTATTTCATAGGGTACACTCTCGATACATTACTATACGATTTACAATATATATGATGTAGAAATGCAGGATGCTATATGAAAAAACTTGGTGCTTAGCAAACTTTGAGTAGTATAATTTCAATGTCGTAAACACACTATACAAATCGAGACCAAAGAGTATTTCTAAGTTGCTTCATGTCCATGATGATAATTTTGCAAGCACTCAGCTTTCTATGAAAATATACTTCAAACAAAAAGAATGGCAACAGTTGATATAGATCACAGAACTCTTATATATTATATCACTTAACTGACTGTGATATTACAGATGTGACGACGAACTATTGTTTAAAATGGTGTGACTTTTTGCTCCATTTTAATTCTTGTAAACTGCAAGGACAGAACCAAAGTGGGACGGAATATTTAAAAGAGTGTGATATACTGTATTCATAACTTACATTTCAATAAAATCAGATTATTATGTCATGGTTCTAAAATGTTCATGTTGAATTATTGTGTAAGTTAGAAAAAATCAACCGGTCACGTGTCCATCTATTTGACACATATCTTGCAAATCTATATAATCAAAGAAATGTGCAGCACCAATTGTGTAATATTATGTAATACACGGGTATTATTCACCATCTTGTTGTTTCAAGTTTAAATTACTGATGAAAAAGTTGAGTAATGAGGACGTTTTGGTGAGCATTGGATTATTGAATTAGCTGCTCCCGCATGTTTTCTTATCTAAAATTCAAAGAAGTCATATGATACGCGCGCATCCTCAAAATGTTTATACCGCGAACACTTTATCAACCAGTATTTTGAACAAAAACGGGTTGTGTAAAACAAACTCAACTTTATTAACCTCAAAATTGTAACCCAATGGTAACGATCAGGATAATCAAAGATAAAGAGCTTCTTAAAAGCTCTCTACAAACCGATTTTTTTCAACAGAAGTATCAAAATTATTGAATAAAACAGATTAATTCTCAATATTTATCAAAGACATCTCATTATTTATCAAAGACAATTGAACACATCAAAGACTTAAAAAAGTCTTAAAATTGACCCTGAATTATCATAACTCTGTCTTTTCTTCGATTAAAAAAGGTATGGTCGTTTCGTAATTAATCTCGTTATCAACGTATACCTCAATACTGTATTCTATATTTGTGTGTATTGAATGGTGGCTATATTTGCAAAATTCATATTTACATTTGGGATGAATTTCAATAATTTATAACACTTTCTTTTTCATTTAAGTTTTCATAAGCTTTTAGGTGCGCTGCCAATAAAAGTCTGAAGTGTATAAATTTATCGTAAGAAATAAATTTTTCATTTCGTCAGAATCAAGGGAAAATTACTGTTTTTATTAATTTCTTAAACAATGCTCAGAAACTGTTGAATTTTGATTTATTTAAAATGTAAAACTAAGTATTCACTCAGTCTACAATAACAGAAAAAAAGCATGTTGTTACTTATTAAAAAAACGTTTTATGACTTTAATAATGCATTATTAAGTATCAGTCTACTATTACAGAAAAAAGGCATATTGTTACTAATGGCTTTAATTGCTAGTATTCATAATTTAGTATCGGTTCACTGTCATACTTTGATTTGGTGAATTTAACAAAACCATAAATATGCGCAACTGACTGAATTTTAAAAGATTAAAGAAAAAAATCCTTCTTTATAGATCAAGTTGCTTTTGTTCATGTCTACCACGCAATATAATGACATTTTGTCTACAATTTCACCTCTTTGACAAACAGTTGTTGATGTTATAAGTTTTAATTTTCAATGGAGTTAAAGAACTTTAGTGTTCTCATTTATCTTCTAAAAGGTATTAAATTGCTATATAAACAACCTTGTCTGATTCAAAATGATTTTACTTGTTTGTACTCGTTAGTTCTTAATATAGGACAAATAAAATAAAGTAAAATGGTTATAAAAGATCAACTTTTTAAACTTAAATGTGTGACAAAGTATTTCATAATATTTTCGATTACGAAACAACGTTTTTTTCACCAAACGTAAGTGTAAGGGCAAGTGTTAACATGGAAAAACTAGTTTTGGGTGATTCCAAGGTTTATCTTTTTTTTGTTAACTATTTCTCTTATATAGACGTGTTGTGACGGCTTTTTGCCCACCCCCCTTTTTCAGGCCTCAAAAAGTGAAAAAATGCCCTATTTAGGCCCCAAATACTGTAATGTTGTTAAAAATGTGACCACTGTTTCGGCGCGACCCCCATCACAATGGTACATCAGGGGTTGTCAGAATGGGGATGTGCCCCATTTGGGGGGTTTGAAGGGGGGAGGCAGTACCCCTCATCGCCAAGTAAATTTTGAACATGTGACAGGCTAAAAATGGCCTCAGGTCAATCTTGCAGCACTTTGAAATCAGTTTTGATGGAAAAAATCAATGCAAATATTTTTCGCAATTTTGAGACGTCCCCCGTTGCCATAGTAACAGAAATTTTACGATTGAGCATGCTGTTACAGAGGCTATGGTCCAGTCAAAATTTGTGCCAAGTTTCATCAGTATTGAAGCATTTTTAATAGTTTCATAGCAGTTTGAACTTATAACAGGAGGCCTTTCAATGAAAACGGCCATTTTTCACAATAAACTCATGGGGTAAAATGTTAATTAAAAGAATAAAAAATGTCACAAAACAACAATTTTTCACCAAAATTAAGTGTAAGGGCACGTGTTAACATAGAAAAAAATTGTTTTTGGGTACTTCCAATGTTTTTCATAATTTTTTTGTTAACCTTTTAGACATGTTTTGACGGCTTTTTGCACCCCCTTTTTTCAGGCCTCAAACAGTGAAAAAATGCCCTATTTAGACCCCAAACACTGTTTTTCATTTGAGAAATGTTGTTAAAAATGTGACCACTTTTTCGGCACGGCCCCCATCGAAATGGTTCATCAGGGGGTGAAGGGGGATGTGCCCCTTTTTTTTGGGGGGGGGGGCAGTCCCCTTCATCGCCAAGAAAATATTTTGGACATGTGACAGGCTAAACATGGCCTCAGGTCAATCTTAGGGTAACTAGTTACCGACGCTGAAAAACCTTTTATTCTATCTTAATTCATTGAGAAGTTGCAGCACTTTGAAATCAGTTTCGATGGAAAAAAGCAATGCAAAATAGTGATTTTTCGCAATTTTGAGACGTGCCCCAGTTTCCATGGTAACAGAAATTTTACAATTGAGCATGCTGTTACAGAGGCTGGTGTATACCAGTCAATATTTGTGCCAAGTTTCATCAGTATTGAAGCATTTTTCATAGTTTCATAGCATTTGAACTTATATCAGGAGGCTTTCAATGAAAACGGCCATTTTTCACAATATGCTCATGGGGTAAAAGGATAAGGAAAATTTAGGACATACATGTATGTAATTACAGTATAACAGTATTACTACCCTTGTTTATAAATAGAACAGAATATTACGAACCTTATAAAGCAGTTTATATAAAGACAAAAATATAGTAGTATTACAACAGAAATAGTTAATATGAAATATTAATATGTTTAAATATACTTTACTATGGTCAAGGTCACCTTGTTTTGTAACTGATAAGTTTTTTTGTTTTTGTTTTTTCTTTTTGTTGTCTTTTTTATAAAGTTAATTCTTAATTTTGTAAAAAGAAGCTATCGCGTAATATGAGGTTGGACACTTTCATGTCTTTTAGTGTGTCTACTGAGCAAGTTAGCATAACCCCTGTCCCGTATAAGCCAACTTCACAAAAGTTTGACAAGTTAAGGTCATTAAATACAATACAGTTGAACTAGAAAATGATCCCCTTTCAATGTGAGGTCAAAGGTCAAGACCGTAAAAGCCTTGGTAACTCAAACACTTATCCAAACAATAACTACTGAAAGCTAGGTTGGTCATGACTACTTGATGATCGCAAATTTGTGGTAAATTGGTCCAGGTTCAAGGCTACGTTAGCTTACCTAAACACAGCTTGTTCAAATAAAATGTATGGCAATTATAGATTAAATTATGTAAGATTATTTTAAAGGCTGATATTTTACACATTTCTGGTCATATATCAGCGGCCGGTCAAGCTTACCAACTTTCCTAGATGACCAGTTATCACCAATTCCTTCACAGGTGCCCACAAGTAATCTCAAACGATTTATTAAACTGCTATAAGAGACAAACGACCTTTAGTTTTAACTTTCAAGAGCCATGTCGCCTTGCCCGAGAATCAATTCAGCGACCTCTTTGCTTATCTTTTTGATCTTAGACGGGGGACTTTTTACAAATGTAATTGGTTTTACAAGCTTAAGGTCATTAATTTACGCTTTGCTGAGAGTGGTGCATGTGCCTTGTGGTCCAGGTGTCTGCCTCCTACCCAATGGATCGCGGGTTTAAGTCCTTCTTGTATCGCGACTACGTTCTTCATACTATGACACTTTTGTTACAGAAACCGGACTTGAGCGTGGTTCAATTAGGGTTCAAATTTCATCACAATTTATATAGAATAAAGTGTATGTACAAAAGATAGGATATTGTCTATGACATCGTTCACTAAATAGTAAGACTTCACAAGTGTTTCAATGTGCGTGTATTGACAAAATCAGTCCTGTGGCTTGAAACCACACTTTATTTGCATTTAAGTTGTTCTCTTATCAAAAAGTTACTAATTATGTACACACACAGACGAATTAAGAAACAAAAAAAAAATCGAAAAATCATCTACTCTCGATTCATATACATTAATACTTATGGACGTTGTGGGTAAACTCAAGGACACTTTATGTACTTAATTGCCTATTTTAGGAACAAAACAATTTGTTAACGAAGATGCATGTAGGCACTCCTAATGCCTTAAGATAAAAATGCCGAAAAAAGATTTGTTATTGACATGTCAGTTAACTTTTTGATGTGAAGTAGATGAACTCTTAGTATCTATATTTTCGTTCAGTTTGTTTTGCAAAGTTTCATAAAAGATAAAGGGGATAAAGATTTTACAAACCACATGCTATTGTATACAGATTGAAATGTAAGATTGTGTCAAACTTACTGAAATAAATAAAAAAAATTTCTCTTATTGTTACAAGATGAGAATTATAAAGAGAACCTAGTAAAAATGTTTTAAAACTAATTTTTTGAGGGGTGATTTTATAGCCAACACTGTAGAGAAACCTCAGTGATGATAATTACATTAAAGGTAAATCAAAAATATTATTCGATTGTTGCTTTGTTTCGGTTTACCAAAATGTGTGTGCTGAAAACAGATGTTTATATATCAGTTGTAAACCTTACAATTATGAATAACTTTCCTAATTACCATTTTATTACACCATAAAAGTATTTGACAAAATATAAGATAATTTTACTTTAAAATTTGTGTTTTGTATTGTGATATTACATCTCCTTATGTATTTTATATGTTTTAAGACTCCCGTTATTAACTCTTTGAATCATTTCGCAATAATATGCAATCACATCATTTATTAGATTGTTGATATATTTGTAAGAAAATCAATGGAAACATACTTAAGCCTTAGTTACATTAATGTACAACGGGTTTGTATTTTCGGGTAATAAACAATGAAAAACAGTATATTCATTTGTCTATTCAATTTTCTTAACCAATCATATTTCCTAAAAATAATCCTTCCTTGTTCATTGTTCCTTGTCAAAAAAGAGAGAACAAATAGCATTATCTTTAACACTTTTAAAAGCCATCATCGCCTTTTTCAATCCGTCCGTGTCATTGTTGCAAATGTGGTCTGTTTTTAAATAACTAAATTTATTTTTTTACAAATACATATTATGTTACCAAAACAAGCCGTGTCAATAACGTCATAACTTATTTAATAGTTGTGTCTATGTTTATGTAATAATACAGAAGAGCGATATTGAAAATATATATATTCTTTCAATATTCAATTTAAATAAAAACAAACGACATTTTTGAATGTCTAAATATTTATATATTGTTGGTAAACAAATACAGCTGCAATTCTTAAGTCTGAAATAATTTCAAATGTTCTATAGATTTATAAAGAAAAACTAGTAAAGATCTAGGAACTTAGTTTATCATTAAGTACTTAAAGATATTATAAATTGCTTGCCGAAAGCAATACCCGTATACACCTTTTTCTGAAAACAAAAAAGATTTGATATGATTTGATTTGCAAACTGTTTACTATTACAACCATTAACAGCAATACGTTTCGCAAAAATTGCTTTTATAAAAGAAAAAAAGAAAAGATCGTTTACATGTTCACAATAGTGACAAGCGTTCCGAATGAGACATTAATAATCAAGGGAAAGGCATTCAAATTTATCTTGTTTGTCTTATAATAAAAAAGTTCGTGGATAATGCGATGCAATGTGACAATATTTCGAAGTTGCCTACTGCGTGCAAATATCATGAGCAAATATCATGACTTAAAACAGCACCTTGCTTTTGACTATTTTCTGTAGAGGAAGGCCTCATCATATTTACAGGCCATGATATTTCAACAAAAACGCTATTTACTATAACTTATTTATCACAATATGAGATATGATAAGTGTTTAGAGAATATATTTCATTTGTTGTGTGTTATTATATTTCATTATCCCCCATAATTACATAGCATACATTCTCAGCGCTTCAATTATAAAAAGTAATGACTTTTATTATGTAAGTGTAAGTTTCATTTCCTTCGTAATTTAAATTTGCCCTTATGCCTGATTAAGAACTTATCTTTTCAGGCATTGAAAAAGACACACACACAAAAAAGAATCCCTGATGAATATCAGAAACGGCAAACTGGCTTTCTTTAGGGATTTTGTATTTATCTATTTTATGAACACATCCGTGTTATTTGTGCCGTGTGGCGGCTGTAAAAAGTCTCCCCGTACATTTAATCAATGATGTTATATTTTCGATCCTTGAAGATCGTTCAGCACGACATTATTGTTGTGCTTGTGGTATTTTTAGTTTCAACTTTTCGGCATTTTCTAGTTGGATGGTTCCAATATTCCTACTTGAATAATGTTGAATCACCCTTAGGATATGTTGCCTGCTTTTTAAATTTGTCTTTTGACGTCTTATCTGTGATACGCAGGCTTCATAACCTCTGATCCCCTTTCAAAATTCCATTTTATTTAGTTCCGCCCATTGTTTTCTCGTTTAGGGCACACGCTTTTTATAACTTGGGGACCATACGCCGCTTTTCATGGAATGGCACGGAAGTGTCACATTGAAGGTTCCATGATAACCGCCGTATGGACACATCTGCGGATGTTTCTAAATTCGAAAGTTTACTATTTCATGTTTAAATGTTGAATTCTGCTTAAGCCGGTGCTAGGGGGCGTGGACGGTAACTTGCACTTTCCAGTACCGTCCATGAACAGGCTCAATCAAACTGAGCCTGCCACATTTTCAATTTTGCCGTGTTGGGCTTTCTTTAGGGATTCTGTATTTATCTGTCTTATATCACTTTGAACGGTCTTTATTTTGGGTATGTGATAAATAGAATATTAAATTCGTGTAAGTTCATCACTGAATTTATTGCACTCGTTGAATAAAATAATATTATGCTCGCATAATATAATTTTATTCAACTCGTGCAATAAGTTCAGTATTGAACTTACACTCGTTCATTATCCTCTATATATGGAATAGAGAAAATAAGAATCACTTAAGAAATCCCAACACGACAAAATTGAAAACGCTGCAGACTCGGTTTGATACAGCCTGTTCAAGGACGGTATTGCCAAGTGCAATACCGTCCACGGCCCCTAGCACTGGCTTAAGCAGAATTCAACATTTAACATGAACTGGTACAATTTTGAATACTGCTATGACTACTGTGACTTTAAAGTATGTTTATCCGTTTAACCTAGTACATAGTGGTTGCTGTGTAAGGTAGACTTATTTGTCGTTTGACATATTACCGTATCTATGATATGCAGGCTTCATGATATGCAGTCCGTGCTCTGTCTTTGCCCTGTCCTGTTTTTGTTTTGGGTCCGCCTGGGCTCCTTGCCATTGGTTCTTGTTGCTGGGTCATATGGGGGTTGCGTTCATTGAACGCCGCCTTTTCTTGTTGATCTTGTTTATCATATTTTATAACCTCTGACCCACTTTCAAAATTCAATTTGTTTAGTTCCGCCTATTGTTATCTCGTTTAGGCTACACGCTTTCTATTACTTGGGGACCATACAACTCTATTTATGGAATGACACGAACGTGTCACATAGAAGGTTACATGATTACCGCCGTATGAACCGTGTTTTTAATTGCAAAATTTCACCATTTTCATGTTAAGATATTGACATCTGCTAAAACGTTGACAGGGTGCGTGGTGGGTAGTTAGCAATTGACAGTTCCGTTCACGAACATGCTCCATCAAACCGAGACTGCAACGTTATCAATATTGCCATTTTTGGAATTCTTTTTATTGGATTCTAATTTTCTCAATACTATTTATGCTCTTACGCAGCGTCAAAAATTTAATATGCTTCAGATGATATTTCCATGACGTTATAACAAGTGAAGTCAATATTTATGTTTAGTCTTAATTAAAGGCTCTGTAAACTTTGGAAAATATTTCAAGAATCAGATAAACACAGCTCAATTTTTTTTATCTTAGCACTTTGTTTGAAAAAAATGTACCACTGACATATAGCTAAAGTCTAGTTAAGCTGATGGCTTAGTGACCAAACCAAGCAGATCAAAAACTGAAGAACAGATCACTTGACCCGGAGACACCTACCTCATATATTACATGATAAAAAAAGTCAATAAAAATGCACTAAATGTAAACAGAGTTGTCTAATTGAAAATTTTGCTTAATACAAAAATAAATTATAAGACGGGTATACCGGCTCTGCTAACAGACTCCTCTTTTTCCAGCAAGATATTAAAAGTGCCAAATTCAAAGATTTTTTCAAACAAAAAGAGAATACCTGACAACAAATGTTCATGCAAACAAGATAAATATACAATAGAATAGAGAAAAGTTTTACTCACAGACCAATTTGTTTAAAATCAAGATGGGTATGCTGGCAAGAGAGATGTGTCTGCTTCATTCGAACAACCATCATTTTGCCAACAAGATTATGTTTATTATGTTTTAATGCATTAAATTTAGATAAAAACATTAAGGGCTATATACAATGTATTTTATTTGTATGTATATAGCTAGTATATTAAATCGTTAAATAGTCAAATGATTAAATGTAAAGAACAATGTCAAATATCAGTTTACAAATATTTTTAAATTAGATATGTAATGCTTGTTGTTGGCGTCCGCGCCGAGGCACGGCGCCTCTTATGGAATGAAATCAATTTTGTGAAAGGGCAATTGCAACTTCTCGGACCTTTAAGTCGGTCATAATAGCCGATCGTTCCGATTGGAGGGTGTTTTGATTATTAAAAATGAATAGCGAACTGGAGAATTTCGCAATGCAAACATATTCAAATGAAATAATCTTCCGTCAATTAATTGCGCTCTATTACTCGCGCTCTACGGTTTTTTTATTAATCATATTGTAGTACATGGTATGTTATTGTTGTACATGCATCCGAAAGCTGTATATAGAGTGATGACCTTCCGAATATCTATTTATAGACGGATGTACTATTCGCCGGTCTGCTATCGGTAATTCCCGGTCTCTTCCGGTCTATATTGACCGGCATTTACTAGAGACCGGCGAATTTTTATGGTATTATTAATATGACACCATCAACTTTGAAACATTTTATTTAATTTCTTATTCGTGTTTATTAAAGATGCTTAGGAATCATTCTAAGTTACAAATTTGAATTTATGAATTATTCAATTGATTTATTTTATAATTTTAATAAAAAAAAGTATTAAACGTAAAAACGCAGTATTAAAATAGCACGTAAAACACAAAAAGAAAAAGAAAACAATATTCATAAAATAAGTAAAAAAAAAATAAATAAAATAGATATTACAATTATTGTATAATAAAACAATTATGCTCAACATGATCAACATGGTAATATAAACAGTGTCATATTTTTACTTAGTGTGAACAGATACCTTAAGATACCTCTTCGCTAATAGCGATCACATAATTAGGGACAATACACAAGTGTGGTGTTGATCATGCCTTACACAAATGGATTATAAATGATTGTATATATCCGTTGCTATTAATAATCACGATATGCTGCATTTCTTGCTTGGACGCCCATTGATGCTTTGCATCAATGCTTTTCTTGTGCTCTCCTTGTATACATCCATCAAGGATAGAGGTGGGTGGAGGAGGTATGAGAATTCAACATCATGGCAGATGCTGTAATAGAAGTGATTTGAAGTCAGAGGTCCCTGTAATTGCAATACTGCTCAATTGTACATGACATAAAGATAAATGGGTCTGTCATGTCATGGCAGCATTGATATGACTCAGTAGATCAGTTTTGAGCGTGTAGAAATGACTCTTATATTAGTAATTAGCGGAACCCAATCATATCAAACCACTATTAGAAATAATTAAGTATTGTTAAAGTTCGCTGTATCACCGCTGTACTCGTTTTCACGGGGGAGAATCACGCCGTTTGTTACCCAAACAAACAAGATGGCGGGTGCAGCCGATTCTCAGCAATTCGTGATGACCTAATATAAAGGTACATATAACAACCTTCTCCACAATTTTCCGGGCACACAGGATTTTATTTCATGATGTTTCGTCCCGTACTTAATCTGAAATCCGCGTCACCAGATTCGAAGCGAGATATTTTTTCAACCGGCTTGATCGTGGTAACGTACGGATTCTTCTCTAAAATTCACTGTTAACATATAAGTTACAACTGAAACCAAACAAAAGTATGTCGTTTAAGCATTTATGCCCTTTCTGGATGGAATAACCGCTGTAAATATAAATATTGGGGCATTTTCCGGAAATGATAACGAGTGGCGCACAAAGTATCATATCAGTGATATAACGTACGGCGCATTTTTCTGCTTAGTGGATTTTCTATATATCAGTCAGTTTTAAGTCAATCGATCAGGTCCTTCCAGACATAAGAGGATGTGTAAAACCAAGTAAAGAAACTGAATATTGTTTTGTGTTTGCATAATATCTGTCATGTGTTTCCGCATCGAAAAGAAATATCCGATTCGAGAACGATTTCGCTTTGGGCTGTAACGATGCTTGCTAACTTACAGCCCTTTTGCAGGTGACCAAGGTACGTATATTTCAATACGTAATCACGATTGATATGTTTCCTAGCATGTCATACTCGAATAAAGAGCAGTTATCCCTAAATTGGTGGTTTGAACATTATTTTTGATAAAGTGTCATCAAAAGTTTAACTTGATCCCAAGTTTCAAATATCTATGTAAGATTAGAATATTAACATACCTATTGCTTTCCGAAGTACAAACTAAATAAAGATTTGATACTTTCATGGTGTAACCGTTTTTTAACAACGCTTCATTTTGTAAATTAACATTGGCTGTGTATAGTCAACGGTATTTACACATGTTATGAGTGAAATCACGTATTTATGCAATTAGGATCCGTGGTGAAATATAGCAGTTATAAGGGCATTTTAATTTCGTGGAAAAAGGAAAATAATACTTATACTCGTGTTTTATAAAATTGTTAGCATTTAACCATTTAACGACATTACAGCAACAACTCATTTGATAGTAGCTTTTAAGAGTAAAAATAAATGACACTTATTCATTCAAGTAGTAGTTACTTATTTTTGTATCCCGTCCTAAAGCAAATGAACCCACTCTGTTATTTTAGTCCAACGGATTCTATTCAAATATGTGATGTCATAGTGGCGCAACGTCACGCTAAATGGTAGCGTAACAATATTAACCGCCCATCAAATAAATAGGAAATTTCTTATTTTACTTCATTTATTGAACTTTTTTGGATAGCCTTATTTCTTTTTAACTCATTCAATAAATTCAATACAGTTTATGTATTTTTGACGCAGTGCAAATATTAAGATTTCCTTATCAGAAATTTCTTAGAATGTTCTTTGACATTTTCTCTGGAAAGTAAATAAATCAAGCCGTCCGTTATGTTCCTTTGTATGCCCCAACCCCCTAAGAGCGCCATATTAAAATCGCACCGTCCGTACGTTTATCTGTCCGTCTATCTGTATGTGTGTTCGTGCGTTCCCACTTACACAACATTCGTGTCCGGACTGTAATTTTTTTATGCATTGAGAGATGATTATCAAATAACTTGATCAGTGTTTTTGAGCCGTGTGGAGGCTGTAAAAATTCGCCCCGTAAATTCAATCAGAGATGTTATATTTCAAATCTTTAAAGATCGTTCGGCACGAAATTTTTTGTTGCGTTTGTGGTAATTTTAGTTTTAAATATATTCGGCATTTTCTAGTTGAGTGGTTCAATAATTCTACTTGAATAATGTTGAATCACCATAAGGATATGTTGCCTGCTTTTTAACTTTGTCGTTTGTCTTCTGACGTCTTATGTGTGATAATGCAGGCTTCATAACCTCTGATCCCCTTTCAAAATGTTTATTCCGCCCATTGTTTCACTCTTTTAATTTCTTGGGAACCATACGCCGCGTTTCGTGGAATGGCACATAAGTATCACATGAAAGGTTCCATGTTTACCGCCGTATGGAAACATCTGCGGATGTTTCTAAATTCAAAATTTTACCATTTAAAGCCTGTGCTAGGTGGCGTGGGTGGTAGATAAACTTGACAGTACCGTCCATGAACTGGCTCCATCAAACCGAGCCTGCAACATTTTCAATTTTGCCGTTTTGAACATTCTTTAGGTGTTCTTATTTTTTCTATTTTTTGACAGAAATGTCTACTTAATCAGGGCGACGTGTTGAATCGGACAGACGGAAGCCATTCCTATAACCCTTTCCGCTATGCGGAAGGGGATACACAAACTGTTTAAGACAAACAACAGTAAAAGGGTTGTGTGGGTGGGCAATACGACCTGTACAATACTATGCGAAATGCTCAAGTGGCGTATTTATCCACCTTTCAAGTTACATATACACTTGAAGGTCAGTGAGTACGAGATATTTTAGCTAAACTATGGCCGTACAACTAAAGATCTGCAATAAATACATATGTTGTATTCCAAACGCTTTTAAGGACAAGGTTATTTTTTTTAATTTGTTTGCATTAGGCCATTGACAATAATATATCGGCACGCATGGATAATTTTTATATAAAATTGAACAACTAGTAAAACTATAGTATATACCATTTCGTGCAAGTTCTAATTCTCTTGTATATGACTGTCCTCTTCTAAGAGGAACATCCAAGCTAGATAGTGCAATTCTATGGTTTCCATTTCAGGCACTTGATGAATTTTACTTTGTTCAAAATCCTGTCTTTATTAATAAGTACGTCTGTAATTGAGGCTAGTTACGAAGTTCAGAATAGAATTTTTGAATATACTGATCGAAACAAAGTGTAGTTTGAAATTTGTTACAGAAGAATGCTTCCATAGATAGGAAACACCTGTTTCATGCAGAATGTTTAACGTTTCAGACCATTTAATACTGCATTACCATTAAAATCATGGCTCCATAAATAATTTATAAACTTACGCATTTAACATGTGGGAGTCTTCAAAATTACCAAATATTGTAACATTTGATGATTGTGTTCGAGTTTGTAAAGTTTGCTTTAAAATCTTATATGAACTGTTTTAATTTTCGGTGCTCAGTTAAAAAAAAACATATTTCGCAACCACAATTAAATATAAAGTAAACCAATGAATCAGTTGCAAAGACCCTAATGTTTTCAAAAATATTGAAAAACAACATCGAATAACTATTTACGAGAATACAATGCTCTTTGTGCTTGTTGTGATGACGATTTTTGTGGTTTATAAAAAAGCCCGCTTTCAAGTGAGCTCGACTTAGTCGTCACTTTTGGCGAATAGGTCGGTGTATGTGCGTCCGTCCTTGGGTCCGTTCGGATTTGTCCGGTCTACATCTTATGTCTTGTTCATTCTTTGAAGGATGTATAAATAATTATTATGATGAGGTGGTGTGTCGCACACAAAACCCAGGAGCGACACTGAAAAAATGAAGATCATACTTAGGTATTGAGCTCAAAACCCGTGTCCGGAGCGTAATTTCTACATGAATGGAGGGATAATATAACTCGGGACAAATATTCTTCTTTACGAGGCTGTGTCGCGCTAAACATATAAGTGTCTGAGGCAATGTTCAAGGTCTACTTCAGGATCACAGGTCAAATAACAAATTAAAATATTCATTTGTGAGTATAACTTGTATATACACGGATTGATTTTCATATAACTTTGAACAAATATTCTCCATGGTGAGTTGAGTTGTCTTTTGCGAAATAAAGATCTTTATATACATTAAAGGTCACGTGGTAAAGCTACTTTCAATCTGTGTTAACTTTGTGGTGATTATAAATATTCGTCAAGGTGTTCCAAATAAAAGGCACGATCACATCAAACATTAACAATATTGAATAGTAAGTTTTCAAATACATGTATAATAATTGTAATTTCAAATGGTAACAAATAATTGATAATTTCTGAATTTGAAAATGACAGTCTATACAATTAAATATCTTATAAAATAGTCATGTACAATAAACGGAAAGACACAAAGCTATAAAATATATAAGTGTGATTGAACATCAATTAAATGTCTTAAAACTCTAATAATCATAAGTTTTTTTTATATCTTAACTTTTTTGTAAAAGATAGTCTTGATATCTTATGTATCCACAAATGTCAAACAAAATGCACGTATACAGTACACAAAATAGTTCAACGCACGTACACAGTTCACAAAAAGTTGGACACACGTATACATTTTACAAAATAATTCGACGTCAAAGATTACTACTGCACTTTTTATTAATACTTAAGGTTAGCTATAGGTTCGGAAGAACACTTCTAAGTCAATGTTAATAAGTATACTTAATCTTATGTGTAAATATATAAAAGACAATAAAATGATATAAAAATATGACAACAACCAAAATGTTCATATTTCAGTACAGCTTGCTTTGAAATCGTTTGATGTGAAATAATTGAGATGACACAAACAAATATATTGACATATACATGTACAGTATAAAATGCGAAAAGTTGATGATATATGAATGCTTAACACACATTTTAATCTTATATTGTTTGAATTTTAAAACCTTACATATTTCAGAGAGATTAGTACAAAATACATACAGGACCAAGAAATTAATGACATATTATGTACATGGTTGGCAAATAACAACATAAAGATTACCGTTTAGGAAAATTCCCCTTAATCTTAAATATTCAAGGTTTTGCATCTTCAATTTGAGTATCGATAATTTGACTTTTTGTTACATTTTTGTCATTCGTGTCATTGGTATATGCCTTATATACGCTCATTCTCTTTATTTTACAACAAAGTCGCCCAGCATAAAATGCAGCCAATAGGAAAATCCCTTGTCCGCCTATCAGTACAATGAAACAATAATCAAGAACATCAGATTCAAAATATTCATTAAGGAATCCAAACACCCATGTTATCCCAGTCAGCAATAGAAGCCTAAAATATACAGTGGCGTATGTAACATCACGTGATTTCCTCCCGGCCATATTGGATGTGGATTTGATAGTGAAAATGATATAGAGATAAACAAAACAGTTGACAACGACAGTGCAAAAAATAGGGAGTGCGAAAAGTAATAATCGCATTAAAGCTTCGTCGATATAGCAGAGATTACGTCCGTACCCAATTGTGTCAGTTTTTAGCTTAGAATATGTAACATTTACGGCAGCAAAGCAAGCAGACGAACCATATACAAGTAGTAATGTTTTTGCCAGCCCATATTTGATTGATTTTGTGTCATCTCTTATAGCCTGTAATTTTGAAGCAACTAAAACACAAAAAGCATTTAAAAAGAAAACAGCAGAAAGCCAGAGGAAATGAGTCAATACTCCAATGAAAGCACATACTGGAAAAGGAAGTGATGTTCTTTCGACTCCAAACTGAAATATTACCTGTGCTAGTAATACATGGCATAAAGCTAGTCTGAACACTTTGCTCGGTAGAGATTGTGTGTTCGCCGAAATGGTATATACCACAAAACATATAATTATACATATTATAGACAGAGACGTTAAAATGAGGGTTATCAGTCCTTTTATTAGATACCTGCTTTTTTTAATCGGCGATTTTCGAGTTATTTTTATAAATGTTTCGTAGCATACGAAATACATAGTTTTAGATTCATTATTTTTATTATAGTAGTCTCTTGAAATAAAACCATCAATGGTGTTTGGTCCATTGAGACTTTTATTGCCTTGCTGAAGCCCAGTGGAGAATGTATTTATTGATGCAATCGTATTGTATTCTGTTTCTAGCAAACAGATATATGGACAAGGGAGAGATTCAATTTTATTGAAAAAGAAATTAGCAAATTGTATATATATATGCCCTCTATTTAATTTAGTGTACGTTTTGATGTCATATAAATCTTTCCCTCTTATCAAAGACAAGTTTAAATAATCGTCTGGCATAATTGGAATGTTACGCATTAATGTATAATTTTGAACAGTATCATTAAATACGGAAAATGATTCATACCCATCTTCGGGAAATGTATTTGTCAAAAAGATATCATATAAATAATTTGTGCCGCAGGTATTGGTCCTAACAAAGTGTACATCGACTACTATGAAGTCAAGAACTCTTTTTGATTTAGAAATATAGTAACTTTGAGTAAAATTTATATATTTGCAGTCAGTTAAGTTTGATATTCGAATGAAATCTTCAAGCTGCAGCTCAAACTCGTTGCTCCAGTCGGATAATTCCACCTCATAGATGGTTTGTTCTATATCGATCTTAAACGAAAGTGAGAGCGTCGGATTTATAGGGTAAACTTTAGGCTTTTTGCAAGTATTGTGTTTTGTGATATTTGGAAACGGACATCCCAGTTGTCTACACTTGTCCTGAAAAAAAGAAAAAAAATCATTTAAGTAGTCCAAGTTGGAATGTATAATTGCAAGATTTAAAACCTTTGTTTACAACTTAAGCTGAAAGACAGTTCGTTTCTACGTCTGTCCATTCATCTTTTACATTGTAAAATGTTTCTAATTGAACTCATTTGCCTTCATGTTTCCATATTATACATTTAATAATATGTTACGTAGAAAAATTTAAGATTTAATTAATTTTCAGATATACTAGTGTTTAATTACATCTTCAAACTTGCTTCATGCAAAAATGTCACAAAGAAAGTAGGATAAGGACTTTAAGATGTTTGTAATGGCAATATTTCTAGACTTACAAAGAATGTATCTCTGATTTCATTTTCACCACACCTTATACTTAGGTCGAATTTTGTGGAAGTACCGCCGTCATCATTCTCGAAATTAGTATTGAGATCGAGATTTAGTATGAAACTTAGAGGGGTTAAAAAATCGAACACAATACCACATTCTTCCAAAAATGTGTGATTTCTCGGTACGAAACAAAATTGGCAAAATAAATTCTTTGTTTGAAAACCGCTGAAAGCTGTCAGCCTCTGGTCGAATGTAGGCACTGAAAAATAAATTGAATTTTTTAAACAGTATAGACAACTGTATCCAAAGTACGATGTTAGAACAAAGGCGTCTTTTGCCCAGTCTTTTGTTTCCTTAGGTCATTTTATCAATAAATTTTATCTATATATATAATTATATATAGTAATAACTTGTCTATTGTTTCTGATATATAATAGCAGTAAACAGTTAAGTGTTGTTTTACAAAAATATTTACAAAAAATATATTATTTTGAATGCATTTAAGTTTATTCCTTGCACAGAGTTGATATGAAAATATCAAAATCAATACACAACCTACACATATTGTTGCCACATAGTTGTAGAAGTTCAATATCGTCAAGTATTTCGCACTGGTCAGTTGATTTAACTTCATGTTCTTTACATCTAAACTGTGACACATCAATACCATCTGGTGGCATGGAGAAAATTGTACAATTTGTAATTGCATATGACAACAACTCTTTACCCTCCAAACCCAAGGAGTACAGGTCATCTATACAATCTCTTGCAGAAAACTTCCATCTGAAATCAATTCCATGCAATGTTTTTCATATCATTTATAATTTACCAAAATATAAAGTGTAATAAGTGTATTTCAGAATATCTTTTATTATTTAGATGACCGTAGATTTGTTATATAATGATGCGCATCCGAACGACAAACAGTAATTTTAACAAGCGACTAAATCACCGATTTGCATATATTAATTTGCTTCTTACACGACATCAATAAATAAATGCCGCTGTACCCGATATAAAGCTACACTGTGCTTGATTTGTTTCCATACTTATTATCAGCGCGTCGCATTTTTAGTGGTTACGTCACATAATATAATGATTACTTACATGCCTCAATAGAACGTCAACAGTGATTTTATTGCATAATAACACACACTTTCGGTTCTTCTATGTTCAATGAGAAAAACGGATCGTGTTTGAATAAACTATAGTTATGGCATGGTTTGGACATTTTTCTTTGTTCTTATTCACCCATTATACTCAGTACACTTTCAATGAGCATTTGAAAACTGTATCGATATATAGCAGTACAGCTTTTTCATTGATTCATATAGGAAAACAAACTCAAAACAAACTGCTTTCAAGCACCTTGTATATATTAGTATATTTTTTCACTGAGGCTCCAATGGGGCAGCGGTAACGAACATTCCCAAGTAGCAAAAAACAAACCCAAAAAACAACCCCCCCCCCCAAAAAAAAAAAACAACAAAAAACAAAACAACAAACAAAACATAAGTAAGAAAGGAAATTAATGAAATGAATTTATTCTTATATAATTATGCAAATGCCGAAATCCGCTGAATGACTGAATGGATTATTTCCACTGAAAAAGCCTTTAAATCTTGAATCCAAATAGCTTTCTCGTTTACGATCCTTCTCTAACAATGGACGTTGTTTTAAGTTTTCACTATAAGGTAGCTTCCGATATTGGTTCATTTTATCTGGGAGTGAGAAGGTGAAAAAGTGAAAGGGCACAAGAGAGAGAAATGCACGTTTTTCTGATTTAATGAAAATGCGGCCTCGACATTTTTTTAGCAGTACCACCCAGTCAGTGTTATATCCTCGTAACTAACTCGTTGCATGTACTATAACAATTAGGGAAACGAACATAGTCAGTTTACTGATTAATTACGATATAAGAATTTGTCAATTTCAAATATCAGCTTTGTTTGTTGTTTTCGTGTTTTTCTTTTCGTTGTTGATTTTTTTTCTTTTTTTCAGCTTGTTAATGTTTTAGGACTGAAAGTTATGGCATATTTTGCAGAACAATAAGCATGATGTGACATTATACAAATAATTGGCCCCTTAAGCGCTAAGCGGCAAAATAATTCATACCCATTAGAGGACCTAACGTTTCTTCTAAGTGCGCAACAAAGTAATAAAGGTCAAAAATTGATATATAAAGACGCAATATATTTAAGAATATTACTTGCCTGATTATATCAGTAATTCCATGACATCTCGCACAATCTTCATTCCAGAAAATGACGAGACCGTCTAAACTTGAAACTAACACTAAATCGTCGGGTTGTGTCGTATCAATAGGTTTTATACACGATTGATTTTCACCATCATCACCTGGACAAGATACTATCATTTTATACTTGGGAGAGTATAGTTTTGATGGTTTGATATCCGTGGTGTGACATGTGATATAGTCCGGTATGTTTAAGTTATAAGTTTCTGTCGATATCAGTGCATCGATGCAGCAGTTTTGCCTTACGAAGCAGTTGGGACTACATGAGCACTGTGCACAACACGGCTTAATTGTGGCTATACGGTAAGTATAATTGGCTTTCGCAGGTTTTGTACAAAAGTCTATAAATGGGCAAGCATCAAATACTTGCTTTTCATATTTCTCAAAAGAAAATCCCATGATATCCGAGAAACTTTTTAATTCAAAAGACTGAGAAAAGTGAATTCCCACAATAGCAATGATCTGCAAAGATATGAATAAGCGGCATAACAACAACATCTTCGTCTCACTAGTGACAGAATCGTCACTAATGAACTTCATATCAGTGTGTGTATTTATGTGCTGAA
This sequence comes from Ruditapes philippinarum, assembly GCF_026571515.1. Lineage (NCBI taxonomy): Eukaryota > Metazoa > Mollusca > Bivalvia > Venerida > Veneridae > Ruditapes > Ruditapes philippinarum. The sequence continues at coordinate 674,934 of NW_026858135.1, forward strand.
ATACTAACCTGTCACATTTGATTGGTTGAAATTGTCTGTGCTTATCTTACTGGGCAATAAAAATTTGAAGTATAAATTACGAATAAAAACGAAATGAAATATCATTATTATCCTTGTATATCATTTCAGTTTAAAACAAATGCAATAAATAACAGCATGGCTAATTAATTAAACGATATTAAAGCTTTAAATAAGTCACTGTGTAATATAATCTAAGTGTACTTTAAGACCGTTTTAAATAATCAGTGTTATATAGAAAATTGCGTTACACAATTCTTTTATATTAAAACCTTTACTAAGAATATATGAATTTGGATTTAAATTTTCCTGAAATATTTTTACGTTGCACAGTTCGTCGCGCTTTATAGCTCCGCCTTCTGTCGTTACCGCATAAAGTTACTTACTACAAGATTTTTGATTAAATAAATTGTTGACTAAAAATTTGTAGTTAACACACACGCACGCACACGCACGCACACACGCACACACGCAAGCGCACGCGCGCACACACACACCTTTTTTTTTATAACATTGACAAATGTATATTAAATGAAATGTATTTTAAGCCTCGGTAAGCTATTTCGAATCCGTGCTCGCATATATTGCCTTACACTTAAAATGCTCATCGCTCGCATTTCTCTGTCTTCAGAAGTGGTCCCGTAAGTAGGTAGTAAATGAAGGTAGGTGCATGTAGGTATGTACGCACTGTCCTTATTTCCACAAGCTGCTTTATATTATATCGTTTTGAAATATATCTATAACAACTTTTTCAAACTGGCTCAACTAACATTTAAATTTTAATGGTTTATATAATAAGTGTACATTTGTATGTTTTGAGATTTATTTAAACGTAATTTAACGTTATTTGGATTTTAAAGGCAAGACTGTACTCGGTTCGGATTGTGGACAAAAGTTCGACCCGCACCCGATCTTCCTCCAAAAGTGTCTGTGTTACAAACAGGCTATTGTGTAAAAATTACAAGCTTGTAGTTTAGGTTCTATATATTACAGTTCCTCTTTTTGTATGTTACATCTGAAATTTAGATAAAATTTCCTTGAAAAAAAAAAATAAATAAAAAAGAAACAAAAAATCCGACTTACAATATGTCTTTTCATGTCATTATCAAGTACATATACTAGTATGCACGTCATATGACACATGCTCTAGCCAAATATGAAAAAGGTAGGTTCTATGTCAGTTAGACTATATTTAAAAGCAACATGTTTTTGATTAAGACTACGCTTTCTTATTGGTCGTTCGCAATCCTTTCCCTTGATCAATAAGATTTTAACAATACTCGTATAACTTGTTCAATGACATACATTGATTAGATTCCTGACCTGTCTAAATCTAATTATCAGATTAGTGGATTACAATAAGATCTTCACCACAACGTTTATGTTAACAACAGAGCAAATGTCAATGTGTATTGTTATTAAAATAAAAGGTCAGGGTAGGGATCTATCAATAACATAGACGTTTGCTTAAACAGGGGATATTAAAATTAATCATATTCTGTAATACATTAGCTTAAAATAACAAATATACATGTATTATAAATTCTCAATGTCCTACGTGTAGTAAGATACCGCTAAGGTCCATGCTTTTTTATATTTTATATTTACATTTTTAAAGCTATGTTTGTTTTTTATGTTGTTCGTTTTTATTTCATTATGTTTCGCACTACTTTCGGCCATGTTTATAATGGGTGATTCTCTATTTAATGGCCAAACGCTGTCACCGGCGTTTAAAAACGTTTTACTTTTCTTTACTCAAATATAATTTTCAAACAAAAGAACACACTTATGTGGAACATAAATGAAACCAAAAATCAGTAAAAAAAAAAAATATAAATATATAAAAATGATTTCAACAGCTCAATAGTTACGGTAATTACATTGGCACTGCCTAGGGGTTGTTTGAAAAATGTTGACGAAATTATCATTTAATTTGCCAAATAAAGTAAGTAAGTAAAGTAAATATTTTATTATAGTGACATGTGTATGACAGTTTACAAATAACGAAATTAAATAATTTAACATAACACCCAGCCCAATTGACCAATAATTCACCTGAAACATATATACATTATAAATAGTTCACATGAAATTATTATACCGTACACATCATCAATATTATTATAATATGATAAATATTTTAACGATTAAGCAAGGATTTCTTTCTTTTAAGATAATCATTAACAAGGAATTTAGCTACTTTTTGTGGAAAACTTACAACAAGATATTTCATTTTCATTTCATCGTTCATGTTCATAAAATCTGCATTCATAAATTGTTCACTAAAAATGTCTACATTGATGTTGTTGTAAAAGGGACATTGGACTAAAAAGTGCTTTTCATCTTCTATTTTATTATCGGTACAAAACAAACAAATTCTCTGCTCTGGTGTTTCACTGATATAACGTCCAGTTTCAATCTTTAACGGGAGAGCCACACTGAGATAACATTGATCTTTCATTTTTATTCAAATTTAACTGTACACATTTTTCTGTTATAAAATTCTGCTTAAGGGTAACATAGGTTCGTAATTTCGGTACTTTTTATATGTTAGTTTTCCAAATATCCGTATAATATTTAGTTATCCAGGCCTTAACATAATCTATCCTTATAACGGTTTTGTTCTCAAAATGATAGACCAAGTTTAATTTTGTCATAACTGTTTTAACGTCACTACATCAATTATTACTGCATTTATTGTAGTCCATGTTGAAGACGCGTTTAGTAATCCTATAATTATTGAAAAAAATAAGTCTATTCCAATATCGTATTATTGATATCCAACGGCGATAGTTACTTGGTAGCCATCCAGTGTCTACAGTGAGTGCAAGTTTTGGGGCGAAACGGTGAACACCGAGATAATAGCGTATAGCACGGTATTGTATATTGTCTATTGATTGGTAATGTTTGAATCCCCATACAGAAGCACAATAGTCTAAGATTAGTATCACACATGATTCGAACTGTTTCGTAAATGATTGATATCCACAATCTTTATAGTTATGAATTTTAGAAATACTATTTCCGAATGCACGACCAACACCTTTTGCCAAAGCTTCACAGTGATATGTAAAATCCCCTTTATCATTAAAAACAACACCAAGATACTTATATCGATCCACTGTTTCGAGAATATTTTCACCTACATGGAAAACAAAAGACATTGAGTTTAAAGCGTATTCTTTTTATGTATCATAACCGTATATTGAACATATTTTTTCAACCAATGTTTGAGACCTTTACCTGCAAATTATGAATTTCTAACAGCTACATTTGATTATTGTCGTTTTATTTGTAAAGTCATCATGATCCTATAAATGCTTTTTAAAGGAATATACAGATATGTCACTTCAGTAACGGACATTACCGAAACGCAAATAAATGTTGTTGTAATGACGAAAATGTTTCGGAAATGATATTATTTAGATAGAGAGTAAATTACCAAATGTTGAGCCGGATTTAATAATAATAATAATAATAATAATCATAATAATAATAATAATACATGTAATAATAATAATAATAATAATAATAATGTTGATGCTAATAATAATAATAATAATAATAATAAAAATAAAAATAATAATAATAACTATAATAATTATAAAAATGATAATTACATTATATAATTAATTATGTTGAGAAATGTTAATACATATATGATAGGCAATTGATTAATGCTGCAGTCGCGCGTTTTGAAGATGATAGATATTGTATTGAACCTCCTATGTTAACTAAATAATTTTACTTTCAGAAGCTTTTTCAAGATTAAAGATAAGACTTAATAATCTAGATATCGCTATTGGGGCGTCTGAGAGAGCACTGTCTTGTATCTTAAGACAGGGTTTGGAAAACGCCTTACGATTTAGGTATGAAATTAGAGATCTCTATGAAAGTATAGAGAAAAAAAGAGACCTACGAGATTTACTTACCAAACAACTGCAAGAATCGCACAGGAATATAAGAGGAAAGAGAGAGAACGGTATAAAAGAAAGAAAGAACAAGGTTTAGTCAAATATGTTGCACAAATATCAGTAAGAGAGCACAGAAACACTACAAGATATTGGAAGCTTAATCAGAGAAACAAACGGGAAAAAGATCGAAGAATATTTAAAGCAATTGAAAACATATTAAGTCCACCAACATCACCAACACATGACAAACCAGAACTGCAAGAGAATTCAAGAACAAAGAAAGGTATATCCTGTCAAACATCTTTACAACTAAGTATATGCACGGCTGCCGTCAGTTTATTAAGAAATCATGTTTTCACCTACTAAGGAAGATTGCTGTATTATAAATTCGAAAGTGTTTTTTTTGCCAATGATACAGAATATGAAGAACGCCCAAACACTTGGCAATCTAATGCATACGCAGGGATTATTTACGCTCCCATCTACAAATCAGATAGCCTCGTGCTTCGATGCTCTTTCTATTAACTTATATATATATATATATATTTTAATTTGCCTCTTAACTTCTGTCGGACTAGTAATGCATTCAATTTTACAATATAACTTAGATATATCGAATGACGTTTAAAAGAGTAAAGTAAAGAAAAATTGCTAAAAAACACAATTATTTTCTAATATTGACATACTGCACACTTTTAAAATCATTACTTTTGAATGACCTAAATGATGTTACTAAAGTTTAGGTGTGGTGAGAATACTTTAGCTTATTTTTACACTTAAACAAAAACACCTGTTGTGTTTGTTTGATCGTGGTACAGATTATTTTTAAAGCAATATTTTCCTTGATTAAATCTCATGTTTAGGTATGTTGAAAAAATAAAAACCCATAAAAACACCCTTTTTTAACATTTTGATTACAATAGAGACATCTGGCTACATTGTGTTTTTTTCTAATTGAAGAGTTTTCAAGCGTCTAGAGTTATATACTAGTATACCGTGAAAAATGCCTTCAAGAGGTTGTCCACGGAATACCTGTCGGAAAGGACGCCTTTTTAAAATAAAAGTCCAGTGGTTTCAGGAAAAGTGCCGTCCATAGGTTGTAAATAGGGTACTTGTAAATGGGCTGGGAGGATGGAGGGGGTTAACCTACCTTTTCGGGGCAGGGCATTTGTCAGAAAAAGTGGCTTCGAAAGGTTGTCCAATGAGTACCAGACCAAAGGAGAGTGATGAAAATGCTTTGTCCAAAGGGATTATTTTGCAGGAAAATGGCCTATAATGATGATATTAATGATGATTAGGAAAGTATGTTGACAATTGATCTGCTGATGATGCTGAAATCCTGATGCTGCTTCTCATAATTCTTAATTATTGTCAAATATCAAGCTGATAGTAAAGATGAACAAGTACACTGATAGTAATGATGATGATGTTGTTGATGATGATGATTATAAGCAGATTATATTGATTGCATTGATGATGGTGATGATGCAAGTGATGATTATAGTGAGGTGAGGACTGTGAAGAGTAAAAAGAAGCATGTTGATTGCTTTGCTGAGGATGATAATGATGATATGATAAAATAAAATGTTTTTGAAAAAAGGTACAATCAAAAATCTGTTGGAAAGTAAATGATCTGAAAACAAATTTTCCAAAATTGTAAAATATAATGATTGCTGTACTATTGTATACTTACGATATATTTGATGTGAAGCTTTCCTTTTAATAAAATCTATACATGGGATCTTGGTTTGGGTAAATTACTACCTGACATCTCCTTTTTACAAATAAAACTATGCTAGGTGAATATATGTGTGTCACAAATTTAAGCGATTGGGCATTTTAAAACGCAGTTTAACTTCATATAGGAACATTCATATTGTATTTATCTACTGATAATAACAAATAAGGAAAAAGGTATATTTACTAATGATCATGTTCATCAATTTTAATTTCAATGGTATAATAAACTTAATTAGGAATTAATTAACCCCGGTAAATGGTACGCTGTTGAAATGAAATCTTCTATATCAAATGTCAATAGAGGTGATAATCTTCAATTACTTTTTTACATATTGGTCAGAACAAAAACGCAAAATTAGGAGAGAAACTTATTGAAATTCTGAGGTTTATCTTCTGTAATTCATTTGCAATTTTACTCAATTAAAGATTTCATTCTTTCTTTCTTTCTGTTTACTATTAATGGGAAAATATATGTAAGCGGCCTAATAGCTCAGTCGAGAGAGCAGAAGAATAGTATTCCGAGCGTCCCAGGTTGCGACTCCCTGTCAGGCTGCAGATTTTTCTCACCCTTTGACATGAACTTATGTTCAAAGTGAGCATCAATGAAAGAAGCAGTCAATCATTTATATGTTCAGAGTTATATGTTTTAGCATAAAGTTTATAAAACCAGTTAAAATCTAGATTGGTGTGTTAATATGTACAAGGATTCAGCTGTTTAACTGTGGCTGAATGATTCAAATTTACCGAAACATTCGTGACGGTTTAAACAAGAAAAAATCAAAATAACGAATGGACAAATTTATAATTATAATAATATCATGCATATTAATAGTAAATTCTGTTCAAATTATTTTGAAATTCTAGTGTAATTATGTTTCTTCTTAAGTCTATTAATTTCAATGACTTTGATTAGATAAAAATCTGAGTTTTCTGCTTTTCTTAAATCCGAAATAATTGTTCTCTGCTTAAGATTTATACGAATTTTCAAAGAGTTTTTTTGTAAACAAAGTCACAGGGAAGTTTAAAAAACATGAATAGACCGTGGACATGGTTTTTGTTTAATCAAAATATACATTAATACGTGTTTCGACTTTTTTCAAGCCTTGAAAATGTGTCAAAACCTTTTTGTGTTGCCGCTACATTTCAAGAACTTGTTCTTTAAATGCTGGTCAAAAATAGTATGTTTCAATATCAATGCGAAAATAATGTGACATCCAATTATTACTTTAAAAATCAATAGTTAACTCACATTGTTCGTGTGTACAATTTATTATCGTAGATAAGGACGAGTTTGATTAGGTAGTAAACAATAAGCCAATGACTATATTGCCATATGGATGGCTCCTTGTATCTAAAAGCAATATCTCTAATAACTATTTACAAGTTCTTTTCATTGTCATTTCCTTCTTATGTCTTACTTAATTATTACAGCTATTCATAGTTTTTTTAGCTTTTATAAGTTCTAATTTAGTTTTACATAGTATATCATCAAAATCTATATAATCCCAATAATATGTATTGCAATAAGGTTAACAAGTATCGCAATATATCGTAATTCGGTTTCACGGTACCCCTTCTATTTGTCAGTCGTACAAATGCATTAAAATCATGGTAACTATGTAGATAGAACAATGCATACTTTATGGCCCTTCCTGGCCGTATCTTATGCATGTTTAAAATTAGTACAAAACTGTTTATGTATAACATTAAGTAATTTGAAAAGATAATAGTGTTAATATATTATTTAAGGGGAATGAAACGTATTTATCAATACTACTCAAGTTTTTGAATTAATTTGAAATTTTAAGTACATGTAGCAAGTAAACTTAACGAGTTTTAGGAAAGGATTTTTTTGTCATTCTTTTGTTATGCTGTAAAAAACTTACTAACTTGACTTCTTACAAATATTCATCCTTTTTTCTCTTCCTTGATATTTCAAGGTTTTTATCACAACAAACAAAAGGTCAACATATCGTTTAATCTTTGATTATCTCGTTAGTTATGAATAACAAAAACAGTTTTAAAGTTGCCTGTATCTAGTTGATCTATTTTGACCTGCCATATCTGTTTAACAAATACAAAGATTGGCGAAACCATAATTTTTTAAAAAGTTTTAGATACAATATAAAGGTTGCATATTTTCTTTAACCTCGGCTTTTTCCTTTTTTAAAATAGCATGTCGACATGATGAGACAGATGAGTGTATAACTAAAACTTTTAAAGACACCAGGAAGTTTTGCAAATTGTCAAAAATTTCTTCTTGAAATATGATGTCGTGCAAAAATGTACTGTTCTATGAGAAAAAAACCCCAGTTTTACAAGGTCTTGCTGAGATGAAAAAAAACTAGAAACTAAGTTTTTCTTGTATCACTATATTTAATAATTATTTTCTAAAGATTCACTGATGCCATTTGCTTTTTTATTTCAGAATTTAAAGTGTTCATAAAAAGCTAAAATTTCCCCACATGTATCGTTTGGAACTGTACAATTAATTTGTTACACATCTTATCTGTTTGCTGTTTTAGAACACAACTTTAAACAGATTTTAAAATTTTCAGAAGAATAGGAATATCTGTCACATGCTGCTGATCGGGACATCTATCGGCGGGTTTCTGATGGACGGATATTCCGATCCGAACATATTGCACCAGTAACTATTTTCTTACACAGCGTTTGAAATTAAAACTTCATTCAGAACGGCGAAATAAGTCATCCTAAGCATGCCACGATGTAGCACAAGACTCCTCTGGCAACCCCATACTAGATGAAATTTCTGGAATGGGTAAAACTAACGAGACAGCAGTCGATTTGCAAAAAAAAAATGTTTGAGATAATTGGCCAACTATAGCTCTTTGATAACAAAAAAGCTCGCCCTAAATAACAAGCTTTTGAGAGGTAAAAGTAGGAGCATTTCCGAAGCATATTGACCCTTTAAGTAGTTTTGCAGAAAAATAGCATCAAAATCAAGAATTCTAATAAAAATATGTAAATTTTCAACCTTAAGTTTAATACATGTAGTTGCTTGTATAATAATCGTTAATAATTGCCAAAATTTGGCTAAAAGCAAGATGGCTGGGAAATTACTAATGTTTTTTAAGACCCTCGCGGGGGGTAAAGCTTAACTTCATTTTTGTCTCTAGTCACTTAGAATCTTGCTGACAGCAAGGCAAATATATTTTCCTGATGATGTCCGAAACTGACGTGCGAAAATTACGGTAAGCACTCATAAAAGGCTAAAACAGACACACAATATTTTTATTCTCATAAGCAATAAAGTAAAGCATGTGACATACTAAACGTTTATTTGTTCTGTAGTTTTGTCGTCTGAATGTTAAATATCGATATTTTACATGTTGTATAATAACGAAAGAAAACTTTTAGTCATAATTTTTCCCATGTTATGAAGCGACATTTTATCTTGCTCTGAGAGGACAACGATCTTCTGTACAGATATCTTATGAACAATAATTTATTTCAAAAAGCATTCTTCATCTCAAGATAATTTTGTCGGAACGAAAGAATTTTACAGAAGTCACGACCCTTATTGTTCATTGAAATATTTGTATACGAACAATATAAAACTATTGTTGATAAGTCCAATGTTATTTACTACCTAATTGTTTTAACAATCGTATTGTTGAAGCTGAAAACGCCCATTTGAAAGAGTAAATGTTATCAGAGTCTCATAAGGAAGATTTATGTATCTACATTGTATATATAAACAACCGAACTTTAGTTAATAAGTTTATATTATTACGTCTTTTTACTTAGTTGTTACCCAGTTCATTCGATTAACAGTTTATCAAAGTTTTAAAAGTTTTTTTTGGACTAAAATTAACAAAGTATACAATGGCAATGAACACATGCTTCATATTTGTATCGCTAGTTTGTGTGTTTACGATGGTAAACTGTAGATTCGTACTGTACGACTCAGACAACACTGATACAATCGTGGACAATGGATCACAATTTGCTGCTGTTATGAAGATGTTGGCAACTTTATTTTCTAGACTGAATGCTTTAGATGGTAAAGGTAAAATATTATTTTCTTAAAAATGAAAAGTACGATTTTAACATGTAGCAAACTTGAAATATTTGATAAAATAATTATTGACTCACAAAAATTCCTTTTTAGTAATAAGATAAATATAACCATTTAACTGATGTAATTGATGACCTTGTCAGATCTTAAAAAATGCAAATGTTTTATACAACGTATATAGTCTGTGTAATGTTTGTTAAACTGCCTTTATTCTTTTACTGTTTTAAATTTGACAGTAGTTATTCTATCATAATCCAATGTTTTAAAATCAAGTGGCGATCGGCATAAATACAATAGCATACACAAAAAATCATATGAAGTATTTAAAAAAAATATTTTAACATAGTTATGTTGAAGTACATAAATATAAAAAAAACCCAACAAAATCACTTTTTACAGGCAAAATCACAGGGACCAATGTTGATTTTTTTTGTCTTTACTGAGATACTATTAATTATTTTCCAGGAAACATGACATTAGAGATGCCAAGAAATATGAAATGTTTGGACGGCTGGGTCACATTTAAAGACTCGTGTTATTTGTTTGACACAAAAACTCTCGATTTTCAATCAGCTGAGGTACCTTGAGCTACTACTTTTCTCTAAGTATTACATTTGGTATTGGTTATATGTGGATGGTTCAAATATCAATCAGTAAATTGAAATATGTCACAGGGTCATTTTGTCTTTGCTAGAATGCTCTGTAATTCATACCCATACTCTATATCATTCCCCTAACGTCTCTTTTTCAATAATTCATATCATTTTTCAACTTCATACTAATAACTTCATTTGACCTGTAACAAGTTGACGGGCCTCATTCACTTCATTTTTGAATTCGGTCACGCTAACCTTTACGCATGCGCACAAGAAATGAGAACTTTTAGCGAGAGCTGTTGTTTTTCATTGACTCCGTATTTCTATCTTATTGTGTGCCAACAATATATTTACAGGTATATTTGAGGTTATAAAACATTGTAAACATGAATTACAATGATATGTGTATGTATTTCGCTTGGAATTATCAATAGCACAAGAAATGAGAACTTTTAGCGAGAGCTGTTGTTTTTCATTGACTCCGTATTTCTATTTTATTGTGTGCCAACAATATATTTACAGGTTCCTCTTTGAACGCCCTATCCTCCCGAGTGAGAACTCACGTATATCCGTGACATATACATTATTGAATTATTTTAGTAATTGATGTTTACATATATTATTGTAATATTCGTTATAAATATTGAAGGATATATGAATCCAAACCTTTAAAAATGAGACAAAATATTTATCATTATTTACTATTCTGCTTTTTAAAACAATTTATGATATGGGTTTTAAAATAGAGGAGCCAAGTCTAGAAATATATATAATAATAGAAATCACATAATACCATTTTAAGTTGGTGTCTTTTATTTCTTGATTGCCTTATCAACTTTGTGTTGTCTTGAAATTTACCAAACGTTTTGCCAGGATAATAGTATGGCAAGCTTAAGTATCAATAAACAAACGAAAATACAAAAGCAAACATGATTGACACGGATATCTTAGCATTTAAATTGTTACAGTAAGAGGTTAACTTTTTGCTAAATGACAACGTAGTTGCACCCTATTTCAGATTATATTTCAATGTCAAAAGGCAAAAAATGATTTTAACGTGTGTGCTGTTTAGTTTTATATATAGTTATATGATATGTATAATTTTGCGTGTATTTTGATATTTGTGGTATTTCAGAAGGAATGTGGCAAATTTGAGGCTCATGTAGTACGTTTAGAGACACAAGAAGAAAATACATTTCTGAAATCATTCATGGCCAACCATTTCAAAGTTGAGATAAAGATTAAAGTTTTCCTTCTTACTGTGAAATATTATTAAAAGAAATGATATAATTTAAAACGAAACAACAGAATTATGCTAATGACATTTTATTATTACATACTATAAATTTAAGACACAGCTTACTGGATTGGTATGACAGATGTAGAAACAGAAGGATTGTGGAAAATATCAGGTACAAAAAGAATTGTACCATTTACAGACTGGGAAGACGGTCTACCCAATAATCACGGCGGAAATGAAGATTGTGTTATATTTTATGGCCCGTCTTCTTACAGTTGGCTCGATGTGCCTTGTTCAGGGAAATTTCGAGCGTTTTGTGGGAAAGATAACAGGAGTCTTAAATAGATATATGAAATGGTATTAGAAAGAAAATTTGATGCTTCTTTAGATTTATGTATTTTCTTACAACCAACACGCTTAGATGTTTGAATATTTTTTAAAACTGGAAATGTATATAAATTATTTAATTAGGTTTTGACTAAATCATTTATGTAAGACTGTTCTTTTTCTTCTGATTTGAAAAAAACCCCATTGATTTACAAAGAAAATGTTAAATTTAATATGTGTTTTAATTTAAAAATAAACTATTTAGAAAACTAACTTAAAACTGTTCTTATTCATGAATATAACAAGTATAGGTTTATTACCTTTTTAACCCGAAAAGCATGGAATCAAACACGGATTTTATAACATTATATTTGTTATTTATTTTATTATCATTATTAGAACAAATTCTGTAATCATTAAAAAAAATTCAACAAAATGTTACTGTTACAAATTGAACCAAGAGTAAGAATAACTTTGCACGTTATAAGTGTACCTAAGAAGTTAATTTTCTTTAATTCTTAAAGCAAATGATGATATCAACCACTCATAAACATACAATAAGCTGTGTTCCATAATTTCATCTAGAAGAAAAACACAAGCTCATTTATACGGTTACGGTCAGTGAAATCTGATCCTATCCTGAATATTGATCACATGGTTTTGATCATGGCCATTTGCTATGATAACCTTCCTTTGTCTATCACAACTGTTACACTTCACGGATTAAATTAAAAAAAAAATCCTTTGATGCATGCTTTAATTGTCTGCTTCTTCCATTTGAAACAGACATGTAATTTTCCTAAGCAATAACTTCCGCTGAAAACGGATGTTTAATTTTGGACTATTCAAACAAGGTATTGAAGCCTCGAAAAGCAGACTGAAGGGTGGAAAAAAACTTAAGTTTCTGAGTGTCATTGTCACTCTGGTGATTCCCTAAGAATCCCCCTTCGTGGTGAACTTCGAAGAAAAGAGATTAAATCGTAGAAACAAAATGGTAGCCATTTTTTTAGGAAAAAACGTGACCAGATTTTATACTGATAAAAAGTACTGTTACCCTGTAACAGTACAAATTTCTTAGTCACGTGATACACTTGCTTTAAATGTAAGAATTACTCCCGATGACCTTTGGGAATTTAATATTACAAAAAAGTGAGGGGTTATAAACTAAGATGACGACTGTGTTAGAAAATATCTTTTGCAATTTAGTAGTTCATTTTTATCGATTGTTCCGTAGAAACGTTAACTTAACAGAAATTAAATCAACTTAATGCTGTCAATTTCGTAAGCTTAAAATGAATTATGGTTTCCTCTATGAAAGTCTTAAGGTATCAAACGAGTTGTTAAGGAGATTTCTTGGCATAAAGTTTTCATACTATTTGTTTGGGACGTTTAATGATTGGAAATCGATAAACGGTAATGTTATTCATAATTTTGGGTTATTACAGCTGAACATATTGCACACATACATTTGAATATACGTATAACGTGATTGTCTGCAGTATAACTATGCCCAGTCATTAGAAAACTTAAGTCACAGAAAAAGCTGAAAAAAAACACAACAAAATTGTTGTCAGTTGTGAAGCGCGGAAAAAACATTCACATGCACACAAGATGTAGACAGACTTGAAACGACCTCGTAACCAAAGTAATTTAAATAAAAACTCACCATTGTAGCGAAATCTTTAAAATCATATAAAAAAACTAATGATATCTTAAAAGAAAAAAATGTCATAAAGAACAAATCGCAACAATTATTTTTAAGTGCACGTATAATTAACAGTCTAACGAATGGACATTGAATTTGAGCCTTTTTTTATTACATTGGGAAAATTCATTATACTACACCCAGTGAATATTATTCCGTTCACTACTATTTGAACCAGTGATATTACAGCTACCTAAGATCATATAGTACTCGTTAATAATTGCTTACCTTTAGCTGAAAAGCTGATGTTTAAACAGTGATTCATCGAAACTTGTTTTGAATGTCTTGCTGATTTTCTAGCCAGATTCCCATCCCATCTAGACATTGAAAATCGAATGTCAAGCTGAACGTTAAATGTTAAACAGAAACCGGGTATGACGAAAGAAAATATAACCAATCATGATAAGTCGAATGAACTAAAATTTGTGGTCTGCTAGGGTCTCATAGAATTGACTGTATACGAATATATCATGTAGTGTATTAATATTATTATAAAGGAAAGATAAAAAGGGTCCTTACATTTAATGCACTAGTTAACACAAACATAATCGTATTGAACTTTATCGTAAGTAGAAGACAGGTCAAAAACATCTAAGCAGTGTACACGTACCATCACATACATGAATTGATCGAGATACGGCCCCGTAGGCCTGACACTACTTATGGAGACTTTTTCATTTATTTCTATACAATGAATATATATCTTTTCACGTATAATTGTTAATAGTTCTATAGATTCAAGGTAAATGTTGTGTTTTTGTCGTTGTTGTTTTTCTTTTCAGGAAAAATATGGTTCCTACCTTTTCATTTTTATAAATATATTTGTTTGTTTTCGCTCAGGTTAACAATGGTTCCTACTTTTTCATATCTAAAACGGGTTTTTTAGTTGTAAAACATAGCTCGATTATCGTTCTTTTTTTCTGTTATTGTTGAGTTTCTTAAAGAAAAGTAAAATAAAAAATCTATCTTGAAAGTCCGATATAAACTTTAAGGGTCATGTATACTTGTTTTTTTTTTTATTTTTGCAATTTCATTAACATTTTAGCATGATGCATAACATAATGGTCACATTGGCCTATATAGTCACATTCAGAAAATTACTTGCATTCAAAATTAATAGGTCAACATTTCGCAACTTAAATACTATCTCAGGACATGACTGGTAATATGTTCTGGGACCGTACCTTAGTGTTTGAAAGGGAGGATTGAATCACATTCAGAAAATTACTTGCATTCAAAATTAATAGGTCAACATTTCGCAACTTAAATACTATCTCAGGACATGACTGATAATATGTTCTGGGACCGTACCTTAGTGATTGAAAGGGAGGATTGAATCCTATTAAACCACACATACACACACGCGCGCGCACGCACGCTCCCTCACAAACGCTTAATAAAATATTTTGTTACTTAAAAGGTTCTCTTTAATCTTTAAACGATGATCAGTGATAATAAAGCATTCATTTTCAGATGTTTGCGTGTCTATACAGGACGCAAACAACAATCATAATTCTAAATTTAGAATATCCTCTATTTTATCATAATATATGCGGAAGATAATCACAAAAAACTTATTTTTTTCCTGCTGGTGATGGTTTTAAAGGAACCCGACCTGACGATTTCCTCTGTACATTATTACGAATGAAATGATGCTTTACTCAACACTAAACTGTTAGAATATCTGTTTCTTTTCCCTAGTTTTTCTTCATTATTTCGAATTACATATTTACATGTATTAGATTGATTTATCTCCCTACCAATCTAATGCTTCATTATAGAATAATCCTGTATTGATATACATGTATTACTATTTATTTGATTTGTTACAACACCACTGAAACTGCATAGAAGTGTTATATTTATTTTTTATGGCTAATGCATTTATTGTTGTAAATGTTAAACACTACATGCTGTTATGTTCTATTCAAGTAATGTTACGAACTTATCTTTACAGAACATACTTCATTTAAGGAACCAATAATTTTTACATTTCAAAATATGCAAACATGTTTAAAATATGACATATATAGCAGAGCAGCAAGATATAAATACTAGATAAAATAATAAAACATTTACTGAGACAATTCTATTTCCTGGTCATTTACGTCTTTATAGAACCAAAATAGAACCATTTGACAAGGTAACTGGGAAGAAAAATTATATGGTTTTACCTTTAATAAGTTGAACTACCTTTAAGAACACCTATTACAATTTGCCGAAAATTGATAAACTTATAACTATAAGAACAACTACAACAGATCAGTTGTGAGAGCCACACATAACAGTCAAATAATTGCTATTCTTAAAATGAGAGCAATGAATTTAGGAATTATTCTGTTGTTTTTACAATTTGTTTCGATGACAGACGGACATATTATAATATATGGTACTGGTGGGGATTCTCCACGCCCAGAGTTAAAATGGGATGGTGAAAGTGGAAATTTAGAACGTGAGATTGGAGATGTAAAAGAGTCACTTGTCTCTGTCAACCAACAGATTGGTGACTTGAAGAACCGGGTTGAAGAATTACAGAATTCCGTCGAAGGTAGAAAAACTACACTGTTAAATTATATCTTAATAATGTTAATATATAAAATAAATAACTTTAAAGTGCTTTGCTGTTTCTTTTAATCTTAAACACCATTACGAGATTTTAAAGTAACTAACATGTCATAACAAATTAATAGAAATTAGTTGTATTTGTAAAACATATTATCATGCTTTTGAACAATTTTTGACCATAAATGTAATGTGATTTGTAGAGAGAACGAGAAAATGCCCAGATGCATGGATTCCACATAACGATTCCTGCTTCTTTTTTGATTCCATTCCTGTCAATTTCATTACGGCAGAGGTAGTCATTTTATCATATTTATTAACTTTGTTAACGAATAACATCAATATTTGGCACATTGTTGAATAGTTTTTTTATCTGTACAGACATTGGCGAATGAGTAGATAACTAAACGTGCCTAGCATGCTGTCCACGTTTTTTAAAATCCCACTGAAAGTCAAGCTGTATTTTAACATATTCAATAGTATATATATATATGCATATTAACGGAATATATGTATGAATAAATGTCATATTATGATATGTCTGAGTGGCTTAAACACTTGAAAGACACATAACATGAATGTTTCAATGTATAAACTTGTTTTAACTTAGTAAACACCATTCTCTTTATATCTTTTTACAGAGTTTCTGTAAAGGACATAACGCTCATCTGGTACATTTAGAAACAAGAGAAAAGAATGCATATCTGCAGAGTATAATACCGGAAATTTATAAAGATAAGAAAGGTAAAACAAAATTGTAAATTCTCAATCTCTTTATACATGTAATGATGTATAAACCTTCTCCTTATTTAAGATGAACAGTTTTGAGGATTGGTCGTTCTTCGAAACGCACAAAACAAACCCTTAAACTATTTGTTTCTTGATAAAGTATATTACTTTATTGCTGAGCGTGAACAACAATTTATATAACAAAAAAAAGCGTTTAAGGGTTTGTTTTTATAAGTTGTTGTTCACGCTCAGCAATAAAATAATATATTTTATCCAGAAACAGATAGTTTAAGGGTTTGTTTTGTGCGTTTCAAAGAACGGCCAATCCTCAAATGAATATATTATAAGACATATTCAGTGTTTGTGTTATAAAAACATCCAGCAAAAGCCTTATAGTAGTTTTCTATGATAACTTATATCCAGCTCAAATTTTTATTTATTTACTGATAATCAGTTCGATGTTTAAATTATAATATTCTAAACTACCTTAATTTTTATAGCATGAAAAAGTGTATCTGAAACTTATATGCTTTAATGCTTACTTGATAATTCATTGTTATCAGTGTTGTTATATTTTCTGGTCCTTCGGGATCATTGATGCCAACACTATAAAGTGTTGAGAATTGAGTACCGGTCAAGCCGGTGCTAGGGGGCGTGAGGGATGTTGCACTTATTCATTATCCCTCATGTACAGACTCAATCAAACCGAGTCTGCAATTCTTATGTTATTTTGTTGTGATTAATGCTTCCGAGGGATCACTTTGTTTCCAGAATTTTCATTCCCCCCTTCAGTTTAAGGATTGTCATACATTTGAGTTTTTAAAAAATGGCATTCATTTTGAAAGGCACAGTACGTTTTGGAAAGTATTTGATTGTATTTTGATATCTAACATTTTATATGATTTATATGAAGTTTGTGAATTTCCTATATTTTAGATTATATGGTTTGGATTGGTATGACTGATGCAGCGAAAGAAGGAGTATGGAAGACAACAGGGACAAAATTGTTCCCTTCTTCGACTGGTTGAGTGGGGAGCCACAGAACATTTCGAATGACCCAACGGGCCAAGACTGTGCTGCTTTTCAGTCTCATGGAAAGTACAAATGGGTTGACATAAATTGCAGCACAAGGACCGCTTTCGTAGCATGTGAAATGTCCAAACAAAATTGAGCCTATTCAATGACTTTTGTAACTTCTATCAATCATTTACTGCTTAATGAAGATATAACGTTTCTATAATTATATTAAACATATTTACCATTAGCTGAATAAAGCAATATATTTTTTCCGAAATATATGAGCAGTGTGGTTTTGTTTCTGATTTCCAAATATTGACTGGTCCTCCGGGTCTCATTGCCGCTTGTCCCTGTTGCTGGGTCGCTTGGGGGTTGCGTTCATTAAACTTCGCCCTTCCTTGTTGATCTTGTTTATCCTATTTTTTTAAAGAGATACATATTAGTAAATTATATGTAATTATCTTATCTTCACATCATGTATCCAAATAATGGCAGCGTGGAAATACTAATGGTCAACGAAATTATACCGTTGGAAGACATATCACTATATTTCCATCCGTCTGTTCTCATGTTCTGTTGCATGTACCTCTTAAAGTGGTTGAGCTAGATTCACCAAACTCGACAGGAATGATGATCAGAATGTAAAGTTAGGCACGTGGGGTTTGGCATGCGGATTAATCTAGTTTTGTCAAAGCTATTGCCATTGACATAGTATAAATTTTCAACTTGTGTCGCGTGTAGCACAAAAAGTATTTCACATTGAGTCATGAAAATTTACAGAAATGTTAGTAAGAATGTATAGTTGTGGACGTGAGGATTTGCTTGTGGATGCAGTCTTTGTGGAGTTATTGCCCTTAACTAAGTAAAATTTGCAATTTTTTAACTTGTGTCGTGCAAAGCACTAACTATTTGACCTAGAGACAATAATTCGACAGAATTATTAGTCAGCATATATTGTTGTGCATCTGGGGTTTTGCTTGTAAAGTTATTCTTTTCCTATAGAGTTATAGCCCTTTGTTAATTAAAATTAGCAATTTTTAACTTTTGTCGTGCGTAGCCTGAAAATGTTTTGACCTATATGAAATAACAATTGAAAACAAAAAATTAAAGTCATTGAAGTTGGAATATTTCTTGATAGTTTTGCTTTCCAAAGACGGAGTTTTAGGGTAACTGATTAAACGCCATGTCGAACTTTCGCGAAAACACGGAGAACGACAAAATTGGACTTTTAGAAAAGAAAGAAAAGTAAAACATCGGTGTACATGAAAATGACCGCAAGTTTGGAAGAACACTTAAAACTTACAGCGATTTCTCCTAAGCGGCAATGATTTGATGAAAGCAATCTAACTTTTCAAAAATAATACTCTGAACAAATCTGATAAAAAATATAGAGATGATGTTTGTAAATAATTAAAAAAACTAATAACAGATGCCTTCGATATTACCCCTCCTTTATATTTTGATTAACTAAACAAAGAAGAGAAGAAGAAAAAAGGAATGTACATGGTTAAACATCAGTACTCACTTTCGAAATAGTGTTTACTTCATCTGTAAGCATCTGTAAGGCATTGTATCTTTTCTTACTAATAATTGAATATCATTCAGTTCTAACTGAAGAACTGACTAGGGGATGACACAACATATTTCAAAATTTCAAATAATCATATCATATTCATTCAACAATCATATTATTCTTTGCTATGTCACAAGCCCATGCAAACACGTACAGTTCACAGTATAAATGAACGGGTAACATAAGAGCATTAAATGTATTCATATATGACATATCATAGTATTTTTATTAATATACAAAGTTCTTAAATGACCATATAAAGGACATACTAACTGAAATTGTACACCATTATTAATTCCAAAATGAATTTCGCTTCTAATGATATAACGTTTGTGGGAATGCTATGAAAATATGGGAGTATATCTATCTTGAAAAGCTTGTTAATATGTCAACTTTAAGGAATGAACTTCGTTGTTAAAAGTAAAAAAGTAATTATAAACATATTGTTAGATTAAAGTGGCTTTATTGCTTTAAGGGGCGTAAAATTGAAAGGTTACATTTTTTAGATAAACGATAATTTTAGAAATATGTTAAACATAACAAACAATAGAATGAAGAATAATATTTCTGTTGGAGAATTTTTTGAATAATTTCAGTCTTTTGGAAACGACATTTTTCAGTCAACAAACGATGAATCTGAAGATTTAGAATCAATGTATGATTAGAATAATATTGATCATGGAGATGAAATATTGGGTAGATATTTTACTATTGCATCTGCTGTTAAAACATTGAAAAGGAATAAATCTCCTGGGAATGATTGTCTTTGAAATAAAAACTTCATTGAATGATTAGGTATTTATATTTGCGACACCTCTAATTGTATATGAGACAGTGTTTTTCCTGAGAGTTGTGTATAAAAAGCTTGTTATCTCATGCACAATTTGGTTTCCGGAAAGAAAATCCTAATGTAGATGCCCCTTTATTTCATTGTCTGGTGTTCAAAAATACTTAAATAAGAATTAACGTTTGTACTGTATGTTTTTTTTAAAAAGACCTTTGATAGTATTACAGGAATGTTTGGTGGCTGATTTGTGTCATTCGTGTTTTCGTCCTGCGCCCCCGCCATTTTAACTTGTTAATTCTCACCTTTTCGCTTTGCGGGGTTGCGGGACGAAAACACGCTAATAAGCGGGGTCGCGGGGCAAAGCTTTTTTAATTAAAATTCGCCCGCGCCCCGCCATCTTATTTCTAAAATTTCGCTTCGTTCCCCACTAATTAGCGTGTTTTCGCTGCACGCCCCAGCAACTTTAACTTGTTAATTCTAAAATTTTCACTTCGCGGGGTCGCGTGGCGAAAACACGAATGACACAAATCAGCCACCATAGAAATGCCCTATGTTTCAAATTATATGATATTGGTATTAGAGGTAAATTGCTTGGTATCGTTAGAGATATTTATTATTATGGTTAAATCTTATATAAAACGGTGTAATTATATTTATTCTGATTTCTTTTAAAATACCTCTGTTAAGGGGAGGTAATTTTACCGATGATATTTTCACTGTTTAGTGATGATTGTTGCGTCGTTACATGTCGAAACGACGCTAAATGTCGCAATAGCCGCTAAATGTCTCGAAATATTTTGCCGATAAATGTCGCAATAATGACGCTAAATATCGCAATATTTTCCTTTACCATTAAATGTCACAATACTACCATTAAATGTCGCAATAAATAGTTTCATGTTAATGAACTGGTATTACGTCAATATTAACGTTATGTAAGTGAAAGGAATTGCTGTGATGTACAAAACAATTAATTAAAATTGAAGTCATCTAAACCGGTGTTATAAATTGAGCTCCTTGGTGATAAAACACATTTTTATAATTTTACCTTTACACAGCTGAAACCAAAATGAATTTACCAGTATAAAGATACATGTAAACCAGAGTGCACATCCTTGCAGACTGAACCTACTATGTACTAATGGCTGACTATCTTTGAGAAAGTATATCTCCCATATTTAATGCATATTAAACGTTTTTGAAACGTTCATGTTTTACAAACATATAATAATTTTTTTATGCATAGACTAAAAAGTAGTAAAAATTGTAAACTTTCAAGAAAATTATATATGACGTCTTTTAAAATGTGATAGCAAACCTTAAAGGACGAAATCTGTTCCCCCGCTTAGTTTGCTTTTCTGTTTTTGTATATAAACCAATTCAAGACACATTTGTGCAAATAAGCCTCCATATAGATAAGGGATTGACATATTTTTAAGTGTGCCCTTTAATAAAAAGGCGGACACGTCTTTGTCCCTTTCTCGTGAGAGAAGGGGAATCCTGTGGGGCGTGTATGTTGTCGCACGGTTACTTTCCTTACAACATGTCCTCGATGCATGTATATGGTTGCATGGTCGGAAATCTCTAAAACAATGACAACGTTCTCAGAAGTGTTATGGTACGGAAACGTGTAGTGCAAATTCTTAATGTTCTCAAAAAAGCAGTTTAACTCGTAAAATCTTAAACAGAACTTCCGTTTATGAGTTTAATACTCCTAAATAGGAGAGATAAAAAATGAATTAGAACTTTGTTACTCCCATTAACACCTTGTTAGGACATTTCACTCATAATAAACTAAATTCATTTAAAAGAAGTAAAATCCTAATAAGGACTTTGTAAGCAAAAAAGCCTGAATATAAAATAAAATCTAATTTGAACTTTGTAACTTCTGATCAGGCTTTTATACAAAGATCAAATCAGAATTATTTTTCTCCTAATAAGTTTTATAAATATTCTTACAAGGACTTGTAAATTCCTGATAAGTCTTTTGAATTTCAAATGTCACACCAATAAAATAAGGTCTATAGTGATTTTCCAGCTTTTTTCCAGCTTTATTGTTTGGTAAATGAAGACCTCTGGTGCACTTCTGTGCACGAACGAGAACCTGAGTAGAATCTGATGTTCGTGAGCTAGCTGGATAGCCTCCTCACATGAAACAATCCTGATGATCGAACCAACATCAGTATAAGTACGCTAAGCATTATACTTCAAAGATCAGTATTATATTCACCTAACATGTAGCGTAGTTGCATAATAAACTTGATTTAAGTGATTGGGTCTATGATGGAAAATATGCATTACGATAAAAATTCATGTTGATAGTATTAAGAACCATGTGCATTAACAAACCATAAAAAGGTTATATATGGATGTTGAACATAAAATGTTCTGGAATAAAATATTAATTTAGTAATTCATCATATAAATGGCATATTAAATCATGTAGAACTCGATAAACATTTCTTTTTCAAGAAATATTTTGTAATAATATCCAAATGATACGTTTCTATTGTTGTTTATCAATATTTAAAGTATTTCTTGAAATGTGCCCATTGTAGACAAACCCACTTTACAGTCCACTTTAAAAATCGTTAATGTTGAGTCGGCAGATAGATCGGGATATTCCTTCATGTCCTAAAGTTAGTAAATATATTAAAAACATTTACTTTATGTTATATAGAGGTTAATACGTAGTTGCTGCTCGCCATTATGCGATAACGTCCCAAGATGTAATTAAAGGTCTGAGCGCCCGAAATACGTTATGTCTTCTAGGACCATTATTGCGAAGCAGTAACCAAGTATTAATGCTTTTACACCTATCCTGGAGGTACGGCGTTTAGACATCGCCGCTTATCCTAGATATTTTTTGGCTTGGGTTATATTTCCAAAAAAAAGTTTTTATAGAGCCATATTTCCTGTCAGACATCTTTATACACGGCTGCTGTAAGTTTATTAAGAAATCTTATTATATGATCTAAATATAGCTACAATCTCATCGGTCCAAACAGTAGTCAACAGAACTTTTTATAAAATCATATTCACTTGGTGTAGTATCATATTTACTGGCTAAATTGGATTTTCCCAGTCTAAAAAAAGATTGAGATTCATATTCAATGACCATACACCGTAGACTGTAAATTACGCCTGTTAATTAAAATATAATTGTTGCATTTTGTTCTTTATGGCCTATTTCTCGATTAAAATATCATTACTTTACTAGTTTACTTAACCCATTAATTCATGAGCATTTTGTGAAAAATGGCTGTTTTCATCTAAAAGTCTCCCGTTACAAGTTCAAATTGCTACAAAACTAGAAAAACTGCTTCAATACTAATCAAACTTGGCACAAGTGTTGAATGGACCATTGCCTTTGCAACAACATGCTCAGGCTTAAATTTCCTGTTACCATTGCAACGAGGGGATATCTCAAAATTGCCAAAAATCACTATTTTGCGTTGATTTTTTCCATCAAAATTGACTTCAAAGTGCTGCAACTTCTCCATGGATTGAGATAGAGTCAAATGCTTTTCAGCGTTGGTTACATGTTACCTTATTATCAATCTGGGGTCATTTTTAGCCTCTCACAAGTCAAACATTTTCTTGGCGATGAGGGGAACTCCGCCCACCTTTAAACCCCCCAAACAGAATGGGGCATATCCCCCTTCTGGCCACCCCCTGATGTATCTTTTGGTTAGGGGCCGCGCCGAAAAATTGGTCACTTTTTTAAACAACATTTCTCAAACAAAAAGTGTTGGGGCCTAAATAATGCATTTTTTCAACATTTGAGACACCAAGAAAAGGCGTAAAAAGGCGTATATATCGCGTAATGGGTTAAAGGCTATGAGTATGAATATGAGCAATATAACCCGAGCCGCTATATATACAAACAATTTTTTTTATAGGGCCATATCATAGTGTCAGGGTTAAATCTTATACCAATACATGCACAGTGCGTAAACTGAAGTACAGGTACATACATTAATTACCCGCACTCTAGTTCTATCGGGAATACAAATGCTGGTTAATTGACTTTTTTCCTGGGGTTTACTTATGGTGGCGTCAGAGGAAGGGAAAACGATACACAATTCATAGGCAGATGCTGGTTAGTTGGTTACATTTTTCTGGGGTTTCATATTGTGACGACAGGGAATGTGTTTTTATTTTTGCCAAGTATGATACAAAAGAAAAATTACATCAAAACATTCGGTAATCTGTACATACGCGGGGACTACGCCCCCTCCGTGTATAAATCAAATAGCTTCGATTTTCTATTAACTTTTATATCTTTTATTATTTGCCAAACTTCTGTCGGACTTGTAAGACATTAACTTCAACAATATAACTTAGATATATCGGATGAAATTTGAAAGAGTAAAGTTAAAAAAAATTCTCTAATATTGACATAATGCGCACTTTTAAAATCATTATTTTTGAATGACCTAAATGATGATGCTTAATGTCAGGTGTGGTGTGTATACTTTAGTTTATTGTTACACTAAAACAATTCATCTGTTGTGTTTGTTTTATTGTGATATAGATTATTTTTAAAGCGATATTTTCCTTGATTATATCTAATGTTTAGGTATGTTGGAAAAAAAAACACACACGCACAAAAACACCTTGTTTAACATTTTGATTACAATAGCGACATCTGGCTATGTTGTGTTTTTCTAATGGTAGAAATTTCTAATGTCTAGAGTTATATACTAGTATACCGTGAAAAGTGCCTTCAAGAGGTTGTCCACAGAATACCTGTCGGGACGGACGCCTTTTTAAAATGACATTTCAAGCATGGGGGTGGTTTCAGGAAAAGTGCGGTCCATAGGTTGTAAATAGGGTACTTTTAAATGGGTTGGGAGGATGGAGGGGGTGAAAGGGCATTTGTCAAGAAAAGCGGCTTCAAAAGGTTGTCAAAAGAGTACCAGTTCAAAGGGGAGGGATAAAAATGCTTTGTCCAAAGGGATTATTTTGCAGGACAATGGCCTATAATGATGATATTTATGATGATTAGGGGAAGTATGTTTAAAATTGATCTGCTTATGATGCTGAAATCCTGATGCTGTTTCTCATAATTCTTAATTATTGTCAAATATCAAGTTGATAGTAAAGCTGAGCAAGTACACTGATAGTAATGATGATGATGTTGATGATAATGATAAAACTAATAATGTTGAAGATGCTGTTGATAAATAAATGCTGTCATTCTTCATAATAATGATTATGCTGTTATGTCTCATAATAATGATGATCATCTTAAAAATTGAAGATATATTGTTGATGATGATGATGACACATCGTGGCGATGATGATTATATTGATTATAGATGTGATACTGTTGTTCCTCATATTGATGATTGTCCTGTGGTGAGGACTGTGCAGAGTAAAAAGAAGCATGTTGATTGCTTTGCTGCTGCTGATGATGATAATGATGATATGATAAAATAAAAATGTTTTTAAAAAACAGGTTCAATCAAATTACTGTTGGAAAGAAAATTATCTGAAAACAATTTTTTTAAAATAGTAAAATATAATGATTGCTGTACTATTGTATACTTACGATATATTTGATGAGAAGCTTTCCTTTTAATAAAATCTATACATGGGATCTTGGTTTGGGTAAATTACTACCTGACATCTCCTTTTTACAAATAAAACTATGCTAGGTGAATATATGTGTTTCACAAATTTAAGCGATTTGGCATTTTAAAACGCCGTGTAACTTCATATAGATACTTTCATATTCTATTTATCTATTGATAATAACAAATAAGGCCAAGGTATATTACTAACGATCATGTTCATCAATTTAAATTTCAATGGTATAATAAACTTAATTTGGAATTAATAAACCCCGGTAAATGGTACGCTGTTGAAATGAAATCTTCTATATCTAATGTCAATAGAGGTGATAATCTTCAATTACTTTTTTTACATAGAACAAAAACGCAACATTAGGAGAGAAACTTATTGAAATTCTGAGGGTTATCTTCCAGAATTCATTTGTAATTTTACTCAATTAAAGATTTCATTCTTTCTTTCTTTCTGTTTACTATTAATGGGAAAATATATGTAAGCGGCCTAATAGTTCAGTCGAGAGAGCAGAAGAATAGTATTCCGAGCGTCCTAGGTTCGAGTCCCTGTCAGGGTGCAGATTTTTCTCACCCTTTGACATGAACTTATGTTCAATGTGAGCATCAATGAAAGTAGCAGTCAATCATTTATATGTTCAGAGTTATATGTTTTAGCATAAAGTATATAAAACCAGTTAAAATCAGGATTGGTGTGTTAATATGTACAAGGATTCAGCTGTTTAACTGTGGCTGAATGATTCAAATTTACAGAAACATTCGGGACGGTTTAAACAAGAAAAAAATCAAAATAACGGATGGACAAATTTATAATTATAATATATCACGCATATTAATAGTAAATTCTGTTCAAATTATTTTGAAATTCTAGTGTAATTATGTTTCTTCTTAAGTCTATTAATTTCAATGACTTTGATTAGATAAAAATCTGAGTTTTCTGCTTTTTCTTAAATCCGAAATAATTGTTCTCTGCTTAAGATTTATACGAATTTTTCAAAATAGTTTTGTTTGTAAAAAAGTCACAGGGAAGTTTAAAAAACATGAATAGACGTGGACATGGTTTTTGTTTAATCAAAATATACATTTACGTGTTTCGACTTTTTTAAAGCCTTTGAAAATGTGTCAAAACCTTTTTGTGTTGCCGCTACATTTCAAGAACTTGTTCTTTAAATGCTGGTCAAAAATAGTAGATGTTTCAATATCAATTTGGAAAATAAATTTAACATCCCAATTATTACTTTAAAAACCAATATTTTAACTCACAATTGTTTCGTGTGTACAATTTATTATCGTAGACTAAAAGGACGAGTTTTTTAATTAGGGAGTAAACAATAAGCCAATTTGAACTATATTCCAATATGGATGGTTACTTGTATCTAAAGCAATATCTCTAATAACTATTTACAAGTTCTTTTCATTATCATTTCCTTCTTATGTCTTACTTAATTATTACAGCTATTCATAGTTTTTTAGCATTTATAAGTTCTAATTTAGTTTTACATAGTATATCATCAAAATCTATATAATCCCAATAATATGTATTGCAATAAGGTAAACAAGTATCGCAATATATCGTAATTCGGTTTTACGGCACACTTTCTATTTGTCAGTCGTACAAATGCATTAAAATCATGGTAACTATGAAGATAGAACAATGCATACTTTATGGCCCTTCCTGGCAGAACTCTTATGCATGTTTAAAATTAGTACAAAACTGTATTATGTATACATTAAGTAATTTGAAAAGATAATAATGTTAATATATTATTTAAGGGGAATGAAACGTATTTATAAATACTACTCAAGTTTTTGAATTAATTTGAAATTTTAAGTACATGTAGCAAGTAAACTTAACGAGTTTTAGGAAAGGATTTTTTTGTCTTTCTTTTGTAATGCTGTAAAAAACTTACTAACTTGATTTCTTACAAATATTCATCCTTTTTTTCTCTTCCTTGATATTTCAAGGTTTTTTATCACAACAAACAAAAGGTCAACATATCGTATAATCTTTGATTATCTCGTTAGTTAGGAATAACAAAAACAGTTTTAAAGTTGCCTATATCTAGTTGATCTATTTTCACCTGCCATATCTGTTTAACAAATACAAAGATTGGCGAAACCATATTTTTTAAAAGTTTTAGATACAATAAAAGGTTGCATATTTTCTTTAACCTCGGCTGTGTCCTTTTTTAAATCGACATGATAGTCGACATGATGAGACAGATGAGTGTCTAACTAAAACTTTAAAAGTCACCAGGAAGTTTTGCTAATTGTCAAAAATTTGTTCGTGAAATATGATGTCGTGCACAAATGTACTGTTCTATGAGAAAAAAACCCAGTTTTACAAGGTCTTGCTGAGATGAAAAAAACTAGAAAACTAAGTTTTTCTTGTATCACTATATTTAATAATTGTTTTCTAACGATTCACTGATGCCATTTGCTTTTTTATTTCAGAATTTAAAGTGTTCATAAAAAACTAAAATTTCCACACATGTATCGTTTGGAACTGTACAATTAATTTGTTACACATCTTATCTGTTTGCTGTTTTAGAACACAACTTTAAACAGATTTTAAAATTTTCAGAAGAATAAGAATATCTGTCACATGCTGCTGTTCACATCGGGACATCTATCGTCGGGTTTCTGATGGACGGATATTTCGATCCGAACATATTGCACCAGTAACTATTTTCTTACACAGCGTTTGAAATTAAAACTTCATTCAGAACGGCAAAAAAAGCCATCCTAAGCATGCCATGATGTAGCACCATACTC
The DNA here is from genome assembly GCF_026571515.1 of Ruditapes philippinarum. NCBI lineage: Eukaryota > Metazoa > Mollusca > Bivalvia > Venerida > Veneridae > Ruditapes > Ruditapes philippinarum. Next base: position 703,547 of record NW_026858135.1, read on the forward strand.
CTCTGGCAACCCCATACTAGATGAAATTTCTGGAATGGGTAAAACTAACGAGACAGCAGTCAATTTGCAAAAAAAAAAAATGGTTGAGATAATTGGCCAACTATAGCTCTTTGATAACAAAAAAAGATTGCCCTAAATAACAAGCTTTTGAGAGGTAAAAGTAGGAGCATTTCCGAAGCATATTGACCCTTTAAGTAGTTTTGCAGAAATATAGCATCAAAATCAAGAATTCTAATAAAATATGTAAATTTTCAACCTTAAGTTTAATACATGTAGTTGCTTGTATAATAATCGTTAATAATTGCCAAAATTTGGCTAAAAGCAAGATGGCTGGGAAATTACTGATGTTTTTTAAGACCCACGCGGGGGTAAAGCTTAACTTCATTTTTGTCTCTAGGCACTTAGAATCTTGCAAAGCAAATATATTTTCCTGATGATGTCCGAAATTGACATGCGAAAATTAAGTTAAGCACTCACAAAAGGCTAAAACAGACACACAATATTTTTATTCTCATAAGCAATAAATTAAAGCATGTTACATACTAAACGTTTATTTGTTCTGTAGTTTTGTCGTCTAAATGTTAAATATATTTTACATGTTGTAAAATAGCGAAAGAAAACTTTTAGTCACAATTTTTCCCATGTTAACAAGCGACATTTTATCTTGCTCTGAGAGGACAACGATCTTCTGTACAGATATCTTCAAACAAGCATGATCCAAAAAAGGATTCTTCATCTCAAGATAGTTTTGTCGGAAGGAAATAATGTGACAGAAGTCACGACTATTACTATTCATTGAAATATTTGTATACGAACAATATAAAAATTATTGTTGATAAGTCAAATGGTATTTACTACCTAATTGTTTTAACTATCGTATTGTTGAGTGAAAGAATAAGAAGCTGAAAGAGTAATTGAAAGAGTAAATGTCATCAGAGTCTCATAAGGAAGATTTATGTATCTACATTGTATATATAAACAACCGAACTTAAGTTAATAAGTTTATAATATTACGTCTTTTTACTTAGTTGTTTAAACCCAGTTCATTCGATTAACAAAGTTTATCAAAGTTTTAAAAGGTTTTTTGTTTGGACTAAAGTAACAAAGTATACAATGGCAATGAACACATGCTTCATACTTGTATCGCTTTTGTGTATGTTTACGATGGTAAACTGTAGATTCGTACTGTACGACTCGGACAACCCTGATACAAACGTTGACACTGGATCACAATTTCCCTCTGTTATGAAGATGTTGGAAACTATATTTTCTAGACTGAATGCTTTAGATGGTAAAGGTAAAATATAATTTTCTTAACATTGAGGAAGTAAGATTTTTACATGTAGCAAACTTGAAATATTTGATAAATTAATTATTGTCTCATAAAAATTCCTTTTTAGTAATGAGATAAACATAACCACTTAATTGAAGTAATTGATGACCTTGTCAGATCTTAAAAATGCAAATGTTTTATACAAAGAATATAGTCTGTGTAATGTTTGATTGGTAATTTATTCTTTAAAGTTTTAAAATTGACAGAAATTCCCTTATATACAATAGTTTACACACAAAAATCATATGAAGTATTTAAAAAAAATTGAAAAACATAGTTATGTTGAAGTACATAAATTAAAAAACAACCAAACAAAATCACCCGTTTACAGGCAAAATCACAGAAACCAATGTTAATTTTTTTGTCTTTACTGATTTACTATTAATTATTTTCCAGGAAACATGACATCCGAAATGACAAGAAATATGAAATGTTTGGACGGCTGGGTCACATTTAAAGATTCGTGTTATTTGTTTGACACAAAAACCCTCGATTTTCAATCAGCTGAGGTATCTTGTGCTACTACTAATTTATTCATGCATATCAAGATATTACATTTGTTATTTGATATATGTTGAATGTTCAAGTGTCAATCAGTAAATTGATATACAATATTGAATTATTTTAGTCTTCTATGTTTACAAATATTATTCTTATATTCGTTATACATATTGAGGTGTATATGAATCCAAACCTTAGGAAAATAATTTACTATTATTTACTATTGTACTTTATAATAAACAATTTATAATATGGGTTATTCAAATAAACGAGTCAAGTCCAGGAAATATGTATGCTTTTGCTAAAATCATTCAATATCATATTTAGTTGAGCGTCTCTTATTTCTTGATTGCCATATCAAGTTGGTGTTATCTTGAATTTTACCAAACGTATTGCCAGGGATAATAGTACTCTTTTATGAAAGTTAAAGTTAATGTGCAACATAAACTCAATAAACAAGCGAAAATACAAAAAGCAAACATGATTGAAGCGGATATCTTAACATTAATACCGTTACAGTAAGATACATTAAAATTTGATTTACTTTTGGCTAAATAACAACGTAGTTGCAGCCTATTTTAGATTCTAATTCTATGTAATAGGCAAAAATTGAATTATTCTTGTTGTATTGTTTAGCTTTTGATATAGTCATATCTTCGATATGAATAATTTTGCGTGCATTTTGATATTTGTGGTATTTCAGAAGGAATGTGGCAAATGGGAGTCTCATATAGTACGTTTAGAGACACAAGAAGAAAATTCATTTCTGAAATCATTTTTGGCCAATTATTTCAAAGGTGAGATAAAGACTTTTTTCTTTTTACGGTGAAAATAATTTCAAGAAATGGAAGAACTAAAAAAATATGCTAACCAAATATCTTTATATTTAAATTACCTACTATGAATTTCAGACGCACATTACTGGATTGGTATGACAGACATAGAAACAGAAGGATTGTGGAAGATATCAGGTACAAACAATATTGTACCATTCACTGACTGGAAAGGCACTGAACCCCAAAACCACGGCGGAAATGAAGATTGTGCTTTATTTTATAGCACCCTTTCCTACAGTTGGGCAGATGCGTCTTGTTCCGCGAAATCTCGGGCAATTTGCGAGAAAGAGGTGAACTGATTAAAGGAGAAATGTTTATGCCTTTGTTTTTTCACATTATTGATAAATGTTTTTTCTTAACACTAACACGCTTAAACTTTAAACTATTTTTACCTGAAAATGTGTATAAATAATTTAATTATGTTTTTGATTTTATCTTTTATCTAAAAAAAAGTATGTTTTTTAATCTGTGTCGAAAAGAAATGATTATCATCCATGTCATTGTTTTCAAGGAAGCTGTTTTATTCAAAATGTGTTTGGATTCTAACAGAGAAATAATTTAATTAGAAAACTAAATCCAAACTGTTTTCCTTCTTAATCACGAATATAACAAGGAGAGTTTCATTACCTTTTAAAGCTAAAAAATACGTTACTTAACAATGATTATTGAAAAAGATACTGAGGTTAGAAATTATATTTTACAATTTAATAGTTCATTTTTATTGTCTATTCTCTGTAGAAAGATGCCAACCCCTTAAAAGAAATAAATCAACTCAATGTTTGGTAAAATTATTCAAACTCGAAATGAAACCAACAAAATGGCAAAGCTTTACGTCAAAATTTTGCCTCCAAAGATTTTCCAATTGATTTTAATATAAAGCCATATTTTTAAAAAACATCCAAAATATTATTCTCAAAACCGATTGTCTAATGTTTTTAATAATTTTTATCGAAAGCAATGATTAGGACCATCTTCAAGCCCACCAAATTTTATGTTTCGTAAGATTCACACCAACATTTTCGGAACAGTATTGAGACATATCTTGCTTTTTTTCATCTAATGTCTTAGGGTAATGAAGATCGATGGGTTGTAAAATTTCCTGAAAAAGGAAATCAGAAAATTATTGCAAACTGATTCAAGAACATGGAGAAATGTCCTGTTTTGTCACTTTTTGTGTGATACCTTAAAGTAATAAAAAAGTATAACCTTGTCATGCAAAAATAGCGGTGTTCGTTTACAAAATAGAGACGTAGTTCAGATTATCATCCCCGGAGTTCTAACAGCAATGTCAATTTTCAAGCTTAAAATAAATAATGGTGTTCTGGACCTCTATAGACGTCCCTTTAAAATCATACAGGGTTTTTTTTAAAAAATGGTCATAAGAAGAAATTGATTACGATTTTTGTTGTAAAAAAATTTTTGGGTCATAACAAACATAAACATTTGGGAAAGTATGTATAACGTGAATTTTCTTCAAAATTTTACGTTTGTTTTAGTCCTTTTGGGGGGAAATTAAAGTTTTCAGAAAATGCAGCAAAACAATCAAAAACAACAACAAACAAACAAACAAAAAGCCCCCCCCCTAAATAAAAAGTTGTCATTGAAGTGCGGACAAAAGACGCACACAAACAAAATGTCGTCAATGTCCAACGACATCGGGATAGCTGCAGAAACCAAAGTTATTCAAACGTTTACTCATCATTGCGATGTTATCTTTTAACTACAATTATAGACGAGTAATGATATCTTAATCGAAAAATATGCCACAAAGAACAAAATGCAACAATCATTTTTATGAGCAGGTAGTTAACAGTTTACGACGTATGGTCAATGAATATTAGTTTTATTCTATTTTAACATTGGGAAAATCCAATCAATTCAGTGTGAATATGATACTACATCCAGATTATATGATTTTAGAAACGGTTCTGTTGCTTACTGTTTATACCAGTGAGATTGAAGATTGCAGCTTTCTTAAGATTATATAATAATTGTTAATACTTGCGAAATTTTAGCTGAAAACATGTTTTTAAATAGATAGCTATAAAATTACTAAATTGAAAGTAAAGGTCAAGTAATAAAATATATTTAAATTGAAAATGTTATCTGAGAGAAAAAATAAAAATGGGTAAGGAATTTAAATCTGAACTGTTAATAGAATAGTAAAGCAAGCGAAATAAAATTTATTTTATGAGGGGAGTTTCATATGTTATGGTTTTGAGTAAATTTATAAATCATTTTTCAAAGTTTGTTAGCAATTAAGAAGAGCTTTCAATAAGACGACAATGGCTGAAACTTTTCCTGATACTTGATAGAAATACTCAGTGCTAGCCGGTTACTTCCAATTTACAGCGTCCATGGACAGGCCAAATAAAACCATGCCTGCAGCATTTACAATTGTGCCGGTTTTGGCGTTGTTTAAGGATTGTTATTTGCTCTATGGTATTGAATAGTGATCAGTGTTCTTATATTTTTTTCTGGGCCTTCTTCGGGGGAATTGATTTTAAATACTTTTAGTGTTGGATGTTGAATGCTGCATAAACTGGTGCTAGGGTTTTGAGAGATGTTACTGATTACCTAATCTCTTATTAATAGAGACAATAAAGTCGGATCTGTTATTATAGGCAACTATTCCCTTGTTTTCATTGCACTCGAGCGATCTTCCTTTTCCCGGATTCTATATTTACAACAGCAGATATCAAGTGGTGTGTGACATCTGCAAAAGGTTGTCCTTCGGGGTCATTGGTTCAAATACATTTGAGCACTGAATACTACTTAAACCGGTTCTATTGGGCATAAAAAGTGTTACAAATTAATTAAATTATCTTTCATGAAGACACCCAAGTGTCTGCAATTGTCGACTATTTGCTGTGATTTCATTGCTCTCGAAGGATATTTCCTATTCCTGGTTTTTTCAATCATAATGCCAATTACATATGAGTGGTTAAGGAGATTTTAAATAGCTCCAATATTCTCTGGAAAAAGTCGGACTAAAGGGAGTGTGATAACTGATTTGAAACTTCTTGTGTAAAGATATAACTGATAAAATGTTTTAAAATGTAAACATGCTATTGATAGATCAAATGACCCCAACATGCTCAATACATACAGATGAAACTGGCATAGAGTGATTAACTGTTAATAGGAGTTCCGAACCTGAAAACTGTGTAGAATAACAAACTATTTATATGTATCTGTGGAACCTTCTAAAAGAGTTACATTTAAGGCAATACCTGCATGCTAAAAGGCATTGTTTAATCAAAATTGAATGCTGAAATACAGGTATGCATATAAAAATATCAATGTTTGCAAACATTTCACATTCGAAATAGATTTTCTTTTGGTGTTTCTTTTGCATAAAAACTAGTAAACATGTATGCTACTCCGAGTTTAAAGAAGCAACTTCTGAGTATTTAAAAAAATAATACATTTACACCTTTCATTATTGAAAAAGTCCTTATTTGTCGGTCTTGGATTAACTGAGAAATTAAAAGGAATATTGCCACTGTTTATATGCTTATTTTTTCAAATAATGAGGAATATCATGCTACGTAAAACATTCGATTTGCTGTCATTATTTTTGGATGCAATTTCGATGAGAAATACCCCACTATAACCTTAAACATTTATTCTTTTTCGAGGTGACAAATCTCGAGCGTTTTCTCTACCGTTAATTAACAGTTGTCCTCTTAACAATAAATGTATCATCCCTTCACCCATCCATTGGCTCAACACAAACCTAATTCACAGGTATCGGTTGAAAACAAAATATTCACATTTTGTTTAAAATATGATTAAATATAAAAACAAAAATCAACAACGAAGGGTCATATTCAATTAACATATCCCCAACACAAACCAGAAACACAGGACCACGTGAAAGGAGCCTAACAGGACACAAGTTTTTTATCACTTAATATCATTCACCATTTCACAACTACGAAATCGAGATGTGTCTCCTCGGAATAAAATGAAAACAAAATGACATTTAGGGTCAATAAATTGAAATGTTGCAGACTCAGTTCGATTGATCCTATTACTAGTAAATGACGGTAATGGAAACTGACGACTAGTATCAGAACTGATTTAAGCATATTTCAACATGAAATATCTAACGGTAGAATTTAAATGAGATAAAGAAACAACCACACACGTATTCATACGGCGGTGATCATGGAACCTTCAATGTTAAATGTACCACGACAAATGGCGTATTTTGCCCAAACACAGGAAAATGGAAACACACAAGAAATGCATATCACCCAAAGAACGCTCAAAACGGCAATATTCAAAATGTTGCAGGCTTGGTTTAATTGAGCCTGTTCACGGACGATACTGAAAAGTGTAAGTTATTGTCCATGCCCGTAGCACCGGCGTTAGAAAAAATATAACACTTGACCATATAAGTGGTAAAATATTTAATCAAGAAACATCTGCAGATGTGTTCATACGGCGGTTATCATGTAATGAAATTTGTGAAGGGGATAAGAGGTTTCGAAGCCTGCATATCACAGATAAAACGTCAAAAGGCGAATTTCAAATGCATCCTATTGGATACTATAGTATTCAAGTTAGAATACTGAAACCATCCAACAAGTAGAAGATCAAATCCAAAGAACTAAAAGTACCACACATATATACACACAACAGCAATGTCTTGCTGAAAAGGATTTCCCTTAAAATAGAATGAGACTTATATTCAATAATCATACAGCAACAACAACAGCTTGCACGAGCGTAAATTATATTTACTTAGTGAATATGATTTACACATGCGCAGTAATGACTAGGTGTAGTATCATTATCTGGCTGAATTTTCCTTATCTAAAATACAATGGATCACAATTTGCCGCTGTTATGAAGATGTTGGAAATTATATTTTCTAGACTGAATGCCTTAGATGGTAAAGGTAAAATATGTTTATTTTTAAAATAAGAGAGTAAGATATAAACTTGAAATACTTGACAAAATTATTAAGTATCAAAAACACCTATTTTCGTAAAAAAGATCAATATAACCATATATCCGAACAAATGAATGACCCTGTCAGATCTCAAAAAATGCAAAAATTTTATACAACGTATATTTTCGGTGTAATGATTGATTAGAAAAGTTTATTATACTAAACAGTTTTAAATTTGACATAAGTCATTTGTTCATAATCCAAGATTTTAAAATTCAGTGGCAATCTGCATAAGAAATGCCCTTTATATATAATAGCATACACAAAAAAATCATATGAAGTTTTTTTTTAATTATTTAAAAATAAGTCATGTTGAAGTAAATAAATTAAAAAAGCCCCAAAACTCAGCTTTTTACAGGCAAAATCATAGATGCCAATGAAGATTTTTTTGTCTTTACTGATATACTGATATATATGTGATGTGACATTCACTGGCAAAATGTCATATTGACCTCGGCTATCGCTTTGGTCAATCTGACATTTACCGGTGAATATCACATCATATTCAATGGCTCACTATTGATTATCACCGTCAATAAATGTATAATAAATGACATCTTACGCGCAAAATTTCAATTTAAATACAAATGTGAAAACAAACATAAGCCAATATAAGTAATCTAGAATATTTAGGGATTTGGGGGCCATTTTTTGACACCATCTTTAATTTCGAAGCTTTGCATTGGACTAAGTTAAATGAATATTCATTTCGGGAAAATACAGATTAAGACGAACAATTTAGTATGTAAAACTTGCTGTTGGCTGACGTAAGCGTCTTTAATGCCATTTTACTCTATGCATTTGCAGCACTTTTAGTAATGTGTAAGAAGAAAGATATGTTAAATAATAAGAAACGAGTGCCTACATTTTGGAATATAATATGTTAATCACATTACTAGAATGTTTATTATGCAACAGCACAGACAGCCAGGTTTAAATAATCTTATAGTTCTTACAATTAGTTTATACAAATTTATTTTAGTTCGATTGTGTTGGAAGCTATATGCTTATTGAAACACTCTCGAATCCGTTCCTGGAACCAACCAGTACTATGCAATGAATGTAAAGTTTCTTGCTCAAGGAAACAACGGCTTGCCCCTGACAGGGTTTGAACCTACGCGGTAAGCAATCCTTAGATTACTAATCCGACGCGTTAACCACTCGACTACGCCGCCACTCTTACAATTGAATCGCAAGGAAATCAGTTTAAGACTATACTTATATCCAAGAAAGAAATAGGGTTATTCGAGTGTAAAAAATGATTAACTAAAATAAAAGAAATTTACGTTTGAGAATAGAACAAATAAAACACATGGTGGTACTATATTTATAGACATTGTGAATTTCTACTTTATATATTGATTTTAAGTTGTCGTAAAAAAAATATGCATAACCACATTTAACTGTAGAAACAGACGGTACGATATGACTTTTTTGATAATCAAAATATATGAGTCTGCTCCCTTGTGTCTGTTTAGACCATTGAAACATAAACCCTTTGATGTCGCTTGTCACTTAGGACACTTAGAACCTCATTATTAACTTGGCGAATTTTCTAGAAGTTTTAAAAAAGGAGATATGCAAAAATCAACGTAAGTACTGGTACGGGCCGAAACAGACTCACAAGAATATATCTTTTATTCTCATTATTTAGTATTAAAGTAAAACATATCACCGATTAAACGTTTATTTATGCTATAGTTTTGTCGTCAGAATGTTAAAATACCGATATTTACATATTGTATAAAAGGGAAAGAAGAGATTAAATCAAAATCTCTTTCAAGTTAACAAGCGAAATTTAAATCTTGTTCAGACAGAACAACGATCTTCTGTACATATGTCTTCAAACAAACATGAACAACAATTTTATTTCTATTTTTACTAAAACTAAGATACATTGTATTAAGGGTGTAGCATGATATAAAATGCACAAATTTGTATGATGCTCCTGCTGTCTAAATTTGCTTTGCAATGGGTATCACTTCATTTACACAGACTTATGTAATTAATCTGTTTCCTCTTAAACAACAGTACCCGGAGCATAGACATTAATCATGTATCATCATAAACTTGTGATACACTACAAATGTTATATGGACTCATATAGGAATATTGTTATTTAAGTCCTCTCATGTGAAACAATTCTGAGAAATTAGATAGTTGACATGTTTCTTTTAAAGCATTCCAATACAAATATTTCACAAATCATGTATCGCCACGCCCAATGCAGTCTTATTACTTATCTCTAATAGTTGCTTGTTAAATAATCGTTAATGATTGCGAAAATTTAGCTAAAAACAAGGTGGCTTAGACATTTTTACATGTTGTATAATAGCAACAGAAAACTTTTAGTCACAGTCTCCCTGATATATAATCTTGCTCAGACAGGTCAACGATTTTCTGTACAGATACCTTCAAACAAGCATGAACAGTAATTTGTTACTCAAAGGCAATATTCATTAACAACATAATTTTGTCGGAACGAAAGAATTTGACAGATGTCACGACCATTGAAATATTTGTATACGAACAATACAAACTATTGTTAGATAGTCCAATGTTATTAACAACCTAATTGTTTTAACTATCATATTGTTGGGTGAAAGAATAGGAAGCTAAAAAGCCCATTTGAAAGAGTAAATGTTATCAGAGTTTCATAAGGAAGATTTATGTATCAACATTGAATATATAAACAACCAAACGTGAGTAAGTAAGTTTATATTGTTACATCTTTCACGCAGTTGTTACCCTGTCCATTCAATTCACATTTTCTCAAAGTTTTAAAAGGTTTTTCTTTGAACTAAATTTAGCAAACTTTACAATGGCTATAAATCGTAGCATTTTTGTATTTCTATTTTGTGTGTTTACGATGGTAAACTGTCGATTCATATTATACGACTCAGACAACTCTGATACAAACGTGGACAATGGATCACAATTTGCCGCTGTTATGAAGATGTTGGAAATTATATTTTCTAGACTGAATGCCTTAGATGGTAAAGGTAAAATATGTTTATTTTTAAAATAAGAGAGTAAGATATAAACTTGAAATACTTGACAAAATTATTAAGTATCAAAAACACCTATTTTCGTAAAAAAGATCAATTTAACCATATATCCGAACAAATGAATGACCCTGTCAGATCTCAAAAAATGCAAAAATTTTATACAACGTATATTTTCGGTGTAATGATTGATTAGAAAAGTTTATTATACTAAACAGTTTTAAATTTGACATAAGTCATTTGTTCATAATCCAAGATTTTAAAATTCAGTGGCAATCTGCATAAGAAATGCCCTTTATATACAATAGCATACACAGAAAAATCATATGAAGTTTTTTTTAATTATTTAAAAATAAGTCATGTTGAAGTAAATAAATTAAAAAAACCCCAAAAATCAGCTTTTTACAGGCAAAATCACAGATGCCAATGAAGATTTTTTTGTCTTTACTGATATACTATTAAATATTTTCCAGGTAACATGACATCCCAGATGCCAAGATATATGAAATGTTTGGACGGCTGGATCACGTTTAAAGATTCGTGTTATTTGTTTGACACAAAAATCCTCGATTTTCAATCAGCTGAGGTATCTTGTGCTCCTATTATTTTCTTAGTGCATATCAAGATATTACATTTGGGATTTGATGTCTATCAGTAAATTGATATACATTATTGGATTATTTCAGTCTTCGATGTTTACAAATGTTTTTCTTATTTCGTTTTAAATATTGAGGAATATATGAATCTATTATACTATTCTGCTTTTTAAAACAAGTTATAATATGGGACTTAAAATAAAGGAGCCATGTCCAGCAAATATGTATATTTCTTGATAGAAATCATATAATATCATATCAAGTTGAGAGTTTCTTATTTCTTGATTGCCATATCAACTTGGTGTTATCTTAAAAATTACCAAACGTTTTGCCAGGATAATAGTACTGTTATGGCAAGTAAAAGTAATGCGCAACATGAACTCAATAAACAATCGAAAATACAAAAGCAAACATGATTGAAGCGGATATCTTAACATTAAAACTGTTACAATAAGATACATTAAAATTTGATTTACTTTTGGCTAAATGACAGCGTAGTTGCACCATATTTCAGATTCTGTTTCAATGTGGAAAGGCAAAAATGCTTTTAACGTGTGTGCTGTTTAGTTTTTGATATACATTGTATTTATAACTAGGATATGTATAATTTTGCGTGTGTTTTGATATTTGTTGTATTTCAGAAGGAATGTGGCAAATGGGAGGCTCATGTAGTACGTTTAGAGACACAAGAAGAAAATATATTTCTGAAATCATTCATGGCCAACCATTTCAAAGGTGAGTTAAAGATTAATGATTCCTTCTTACTGTGATAATGATTTCAAGATATTGTATTTAAAATGCTTTATCAAATATTATATTCTATACTACATTCTATAAATTTTAGATTCAACATACTGGATTGGTATGACAGATGTAGAAACAGAAGGATTGTGGAAAATATCAGGTAAAAACAAAATTGTTCCATTCACAGACTGGAAAGGCACTGAACCCCAAAATCACGGCGGAAATGAAGATTGTGCTGTATTTAGTAGCGGCTATTCCTTCAGTTGGGGAGACGTGTCTTGTTCCTTGAAATTTCCGGCGGTTTGTGAGAGAGATAGCAGGAGTCTAAATTAGATATATGAAATGATTTTAGGAAAGATATTGATGCTTTTGTTTTATTCACTTTATAGATTAATGTTTTTTCTTACGACTTTTAAATACTTTTTTAAAACTGAAAATGTTTATAAATTATGTAGTTACTTTTCTGAAGTAATCTATTACTCTGAGAAAAAACATTTCTCAGTCTTTTTTGAAAAGGAATGATTTTCACTGTGCTGTTTCATTCAAAATATGTTTTATATTTAACAGAGCTATAAACTAATTAGAAAACTAAACTAAAACTGTTTTTCTTTTTAATCATTTATCACGTAAATAACAAGAAGAAGTTCATTACCCTTTTTAACCTGACAAAATACGTATCTAAACAATGATAATTGAATATTGAGTAAGATACAAAGGTGATAACTGTGTTCTAAATTGTTTTGCAATTTAAAAGATCATTTTTATTGATTGTTTTGGAAGAAACGCCAACTTAAAAGAGATAAAATGGTTATAATATTTCAAACTCTTATGAACCTACAAAATGGTGATTTTGCGTCAAAATTTTGCTCCTCCCAGATTTCACTTGATTTTACATAAAGTAATGTCGAAAAACAACTATAAATATTCTTCTCAAACACGATAGTCTTAGCTTTAGATATTTCATCAGTAGCATTGACTTTGCAAGCCCAACATGCTATAATTCATTTAGAGTTACTATATTGATGGACACTATTTGATGATTTCATTCGTTGTTACATCAAATGCCTGTAAGATATCAAGATCGATGTTTGCATTGCCGTGAAGGAAAACAAAAATTATTGCATATCAGAACATGGAGAAATTTACTGTTCTTTGTGATATTGTAATACCTTATCTAATATCATTACAAGCGGCTTAAAGTAATAAACAAAAGCATACCCTTTTCAAACGAGCTGTTTAGGATAATTCACAACGTAAGGTTTCAAACGAGTTGTTAAGGAGATTCATGAAAAGAAATCGATTAACGGTATTGTTGTAAATAATGTTGGGTCATTACAACAAAATATTTTGTACATATACATTTGCATATGTACAACGTGACTGTCTTCAGTATAATTTTGCCCAGTCATTTCGAGAACTTAAGTTACAGAAAATGCTGCAAAACAACGAAACAGAACAACAACAACAACAACAACAACAACAACAACAAAAGAAACAAATAGAAACAACGATTTTAAAACAAGAAAGACACAAACAACAGCAAACAAACAGACCAAAATGACCCCCACCCCCATAAAAAATAAAATAAAACACAAAACAAAACAATAAGGTAAAACGCCAGTTGTCAATGAATTAGATAAAAACTATCTATAAAAGTTATTATAGAAGAGTTTTCATGATATCTTAATCGACAAATATGCTACAAAGAACAAAACGTAACTATTAATTTTATGTGAATGCGTAATGAATTATCTAGGACGTATGGTCATTGAATAAGAGACTCATTCTATTTTTACATTGGGAAAATCTAATTCAACCATAAAGTATGATACTGCATCCAGGAAATATGATTATTAAGTTATTCTGTTGACTAATGATTGTACCTTCTATTGACAGGATCTATCAGACCGAGCCAGCAACAATTTTAATTTTGCCCTTTTTGACGTTCTTTAAGACTTCTCTTCTTTCCTATCTATTTTATTATTTATTTCATTATTTTGTCATATTTTTATGGGCGTCCGTCGTCCTTCAGGAAAATCGATTTCTTTACTGTTAGTGTTAGAGATTGAAAACTAATCAAGCTGGTGCTAGGGTCGTGAGAGATGTTACCCATTATATCATCTCTCATTGATTGAGACAATCAAACTAGATCTGCAATTATCATCTATTTCTTTGTTTTTCATTGCACTCGAGAGTGATCTTCTTTCCCGGATTTCTATTCTAACAACAGCAGATATCAAGTGGTGTGTGGCATCCGCAAATAGTTGTCCTTCTGGGTCATTGTTTCCAATTCATTAAGTGTTGAGCATTGAATACTACTAAAACCGTTATAATTAATGCTCGTACTTCACTTTTGTTTTATTATATTTTTGTGGTCCTTCTGGATCATTGATGGCAGCAATAATAAGTGTTGAGAATTGAGTACCGCTCAAGCCGGTGCTAGGGAGTGTGTTGCACTTATTCATTATCTCTCATGTACAGACCCAATCAAACCGAATCTACAATTTTCATTTAATTTTGTCGTAATTAATGCTTCCAATAGATCGCTTTGTTTCCAGATTTTTGCCTGTTTTTCGACGTTACTGGACAGGTTTGAGCCACCGTCCACGTCCTTAGCACATGCGTAAGCATACTTCAACATTTACATTTAAAGTTGGCAAAATTTTGGAGAAGCATATGTGCAGTTATCATGAAACCTACAATGTGACACGTTTATGCCATTCCATGAAAAACACCGTATGGTAGCCAAGTAAAGTATTGCTTTTGCAGCCCTAAACCAGAAAACTACATAAAAGGGGATCAGGGGGTTAATATACCTGCATATTACAGATAAGACGCAAAAAATAAATAAAAAAGCAGCTAATGTATCTCTAAGGATACTACTGTAACATTATTCAAGTTAGAATACTGGAACCACCCATCTAGAAGAAGATCAAATCGAAGGAGCTTAAAGTACCAAAAAACATGCACACAACTTACAGTTATGTCGTGCTGCACCATTTTCAACAGGCAACATATATCTTTAGGATAATAATAGCCTACATTATTCAAGTAAAAATACTTGAGCAACACATCTGGAAAAAGATCATATAGAAGGAATTTAAATTACCACAAACATAACAATAATGTCAAGCTGAACGATCTTAGTTACAAATTTCATAACTTTTAGATAACTGCTCAGTCAACTGACAAAACAAACTTTTCCAAACAATAGACATTTGAATTGACCTAGGAAATGTGTCTAACGTTTAGATAGGTTGAGAGGGGTTTTGTTAAAATATCTATTAACCTATAAATGTTAGACTCCATGGTTCATTTTCAGAAGTAGTAGAGACAGTAAATGGATTCCCACGTGGAAGTGAATCAATCTATTAACCTATAGCTGGATAATGAAAAGCCTTTACGAGCAATAGAAACATTCAATTACGAAACTAAAACGATAAATGCACAAATTGCACAATATCGGGATCAAAGAACTGGCAGTTATAAAGATGCAATTATAATTATATGAAAACGATATTTATCGGTAATCAAAATCAACAACTTCAACAAGACCCAGCAACAAGAACCATCGTTCTAAGGCAAAATCTCAAAATGAATTTAGTAATAAATAATATTTAAATTGAATATGAAAAACAAAAGAAAAGAAAAAGCTATGTTCCTTGGCATGACCTTTTCTAAATACCTATTTAGATGATTTATTTGATTATACCGTGCCAAAAAGCTCTAAACATGATAATTCCATTAGAGGCACAAAATGAGCACAGACACAATGTATCATTGTTTTATTATATATAATACATCTTCAGATGCCCAAAAGAAAAGGATTCAAATAATGCAAAATAAGGCGCTTAGAAAGCAACATGAACATTTCCATCTACCAATACTGAAAAATAAACCCTGAATTACAAAGAGAAAAATGAGCATTGAAATACTGTGCTCGCACAAACAGCCAAGATGATAACCAACCTAATGATAATTGTATAGTAGAAAATCCGTACTTTACAAGTACAGAAAGTAGACGTGAAAACAAACATATTTATTAAATTACCTTTTCTCTCCTGAAACTAAAATTATATATGTAATAGATGGTGACCAGTTTTTTTTTTAATCCGAATTTTCAATCTGAACGTTTTAACTGAAAACATTACTGGTTTCCTAGCAATTTGTTTTCTATGCAATACATCAGTTAAAATAGTACAGCGATTCATATGTTTTGAAGTTTTGAATGTTGTTTAAAGTGATATTATGCCCATCCAAGGGTATACAGAAAGTGAACGGGTGAAGATCAAAATAAGTTTTCATTTTGCCATAATTCCTTTCAATTTGATAATAAAGTTCGCATACACAATGAATAACACACAGATCCAAATGAAATTTCTGTAAAGATCCATTAGAATTTACCTATAATGCTTAGTTGATAAAAGGAGTGGAAGACTTTTTAAATTTTAAGGGTATTTATTATTTTATCCTGAACATTTTCCAATATCAACTGTTGGTCAAACACCATTTAATTTTTGACAGTCAATCTTTTGAAATATAAAGTCAATTCTGTTTAACTTGATTATGAAAATATGAGCATAATGTCACTTTAAAATTTCCTTAGAGAACTTGTGACATTCAAAAATAAACAACACCTGAGGAATTCTATTTTAAATGCCAATGTGTAATAACTAAGACCCCATTTCAGGTAAATCAATTCTTTAAACAATATATTTTCAGACGACATTGAAAAGGTTGGGAAGTTCAATTTTTTTCCCATAAAATTAACTTACTGGTACCGAATTTTATTCACAATTAAAGGGCCGAAAAGCTGCTATGAGATTTTGAATAAAAATGAGAAAAAGGTGTTACATCCAGACTTATATTCCACTTAATAATTAAAGTAAAAGAGCAACATTGAAAACAAGGTTATGCTGGACAGGTACCTAACTTTGTTCTAACCAATTACTCGTCCGTAGGTTTTATTTGTAAACACAATCCGTCGTCGAATTCCAATGTCCTGATTTTTGTGTTTCGAGGTGTCAATCAATATCATGTGACGAAAGATGGCGGAGACATGCTGAGAGTGTACAAAAGTAATTAAAACACTAAGTCGGTTAAAATACGCATTTACAAAAATGAATTGGTCGCTATACATAAAATAGAGTATTTGATTTAGATATGTTATTTAAGGAAAATTTTCAATCAAATTAAACTATGCAAAATAAGATTTACTGCTCTATGTGTTGTTACAATTTTTTCACTAAAATTAATGTGTCCCAAAATGCCCTTCTTTCTGTCAATAAATACCCGACGTGTCGCAAAACTGCCTCCTCGTGCTCTTCTGTTTAACAAGGTATATCGCGTTTGTTTTGCATATGCTTATGATAGTGGCCCATTATAGAAGACAGTCATACAGAGCCTACCCTAAGTATCCAATGCCAATACTAAAACAAGCATATTTAAAATCACAGTATACACAAATATGCCTTAGATGTCCCAATATACCCAACATCGCTCTAGTACATAACTTGATTATCGTCCTATTTCTGTTATTGTTGAGTTCCTAATAAAGTAAAAAAAATATCTTGAAGGTCATATCCGAACTGTCAGGGTCCGGTATACTAGTTTATTTATTTTGACAACTTCATCAACATTATTAACATGATGCATGTAATGATCTCATTGGCCTCCTGTGCATCTCTTAGTCATATATATATAGCGTGACATCTGAGGGCTCATGTTTCTAGGTAATACCATTATTATACAATTTCTACAAAGGTAATATAGACATCAATTACGGTTATCATTATGAAATTATTTTCGATCTATTTTGTATTCGTGAAACGTCCGACATAGGAATTATTATTACCTATAGTATGTATTAATTGAACCTTTTCATTAAACACCGCTGCTGATGCCTATCATCGCGTGGAATGGATGTATTTCGCTATTTCATGTCTGTTGACAACATTTAACTTTCATTTTCATCCTTGTATTGTATTGTTTGCGCAAGCGTTTACATTGTATATTGTATTAAATATTCGTCATAATGTGATAGTCGGATTTGTATTGTTATGCGAATCGTGTTACCGGCTCTTTAATTTTACACTGTGCAAGTTTTCGGCTCTGTCCCGGCTCGCTAATATGCATTGTACATGTTTATTTGATCATTCCGGTTCCTTTACATGTACTGAGAACAAGTACCGGCTCGGACACGGTGACTGCACATGCGAGCTGTCGGCTTGAAATGCCCAAAGACAGTACCGAGCAGTCATCTTCTAGATTTTCCAAGCAAGCACTTTTTAATTTTCCAAGTTAAACAATTTATGTCTCATTAAAATAGTTTAAATCCTTACGTTAAAATTTTATGTCCAGCTTTTTCGGACATTTATTCCAAAATATTCAACTTTTGATCTATCGTAGGACTGTTTTTATTTCCAGGTCTTACAGTCCGCTTTAAATATTAATAATACATTGTTGCACCTCACAATTCTTAATCTATTTGATATCTAAATATATATTAATTTTACAGTTTATCAATGGTGTAATTATTGCTGTTAAACTGCGACTCTGCGACTCTCCAGCCGTTGACATTTATTTCAGTCACCGCGACGTATCAACCTGGAAGAGGACATTTATAAGCTTTATAGCTTTCTGCCCAATCCCAAAATGTACTTTGTAAATATTGTTCACTTGTTAAATGTTTTGTTGAATAAATATGTTTAAACCAACCATAGAAAGACAAGACTTTGCGCCTTCATCTGAATTTTTTATCAGTCAACAATCATCAGTTCATAGAAAAATACAGAGAACAACTTTAAATAGAGCTCGAATTATTCCGCTACCATATCTACAACTTAAGAGCGATTTCCCCCGCCCATTTCGATAGGCCATCGAGTGACGGCCGACCGAGTACAACAACTATAAATAAACAATAAGCCCCCAAATCCTTGAATTTTCTAAAGTCAACAAACCATTAGTGAACTAACAAGTAACAACACATTCCCGTACGTCGCGTCGCACTTAAATCTATCCCAATCAAATATTCAGTCAACCATATTGGAACATTTACACTATATAACTCTATAAACATCAACATCTAACATCCGTGAAGTTCAACTCCGCCCATTATTATAAACCAAGGCAGACTATTCGCACTACGACTGTTGTATTTTATTAACACAGTTACTTTTCCTTGAGTGTCTTTGCTTCTGTGGTAAACCTTGGCATTTTGTAATAAAGAAAACTCCAAAAATAGGTCATTGATAAATTTTTAAATAAACAGGAAAAAAATATTGCAGCTTTTATTTAGAGTGCAACATTCATCACAACAAAGAGGTTTGTCATTTATTCATCATTACAGTTTGATAGAGACCAGCCATTGATAATAAAATTTTAGATAATTGATTTTTTTAAATTTTGGTACAGTAAAACCAAGAGAGTAAAACCTTAAGGAAATTCATATATCTTTTGCCTACATAAATAAAGATTTATAATTCTTTTACACCAGGAGGTACTGTAATACCAGTCGCATAGACCATACCTGGATACAGTGCAACCTCAACAATAGAGACCTTGTAGATTTGTTATATTTTTAGTATTTTCTTATTTCTCATATGTCCTTAGCATTGACATCTACTACAGAGCACATGATGAGTGAAAACCTCTCTCCCACTATAATATATTAGTCAGATACAGATGAACCTTTCCAAGACGCTCAATATAGGGAAGAAGATAGTTGAAATGGTGAATTTTAGCAACTGGAGATGTAACAATTTGACTGCCAAGACAACAGACTAACCCTGATTAAAGAACCTATATCGAACCGCCTGTGTCTTTAGCGGTATAAGACCATAATTGAAGTAAGCAAAATGACGAAAATGTATGTGATAGGCAGAGATGTTTGGGGAATGAAGAAATTTTAAGGTGTGGAGATGAGGGTGCCTTAATAAAGGACCCTGTTTTAATAGAATGCATTGGCAAAGGTAAATTTTATAGAGCACAGTTTGCAACAAAATTCCAACGCACTAAATCCTTTGGCCTTTGAAAGGTCCCTGTCGCATATTAGTAACAATCAAGCAATTATTGCGGGTCAGGGGTAGTCACATAAGTTTTACATACGTCCTGACGGACAAGATTTTGCGAACCACGGGCAGGTGACAATGCTACCTAGGGTACGACAGGTTTCAAGCACAGACCCTGGGGATAAAGGACGAGATTATTTTATAGGTGATCCAGTTTATAGAGATACTGCAGATGTGTCCAGGGCACTGAAGTAGACTAAATGGTTATAATTTTAACAACCCTAGGTTTTATTTAGAGAAAAGACATTCATATCCTGAGAAAGATAGCAGATATAATTCTCAAATTCTATGGTGCCTAGAAATTTGAATGTAGTACATTAGGTACTGCCCAACCCTTGACGTGTCTAATGGTACCAGCTTCATATAATGGTACATCTTGATTTGAAAATTATTAAAGACAGTTTCATTTAGTGGCCAGAATTAATAGATGGCCCAACATTAATTGATAAAGTCATGAATAATTGATTAATTTAAGAGGAAAGGCTCTCGGTTCCTTAAGTGACATTTCGCTAGATGAACCAAATGTCTATAATCGGTTAAAAGAAATCTGACGAGAAAAGTTTGAACCAAATAACCAAATGGTCTCTACAAAGCACATTTGCGAAGCAGAAGACAGAGGAAGAATGAAACCATTCAAGATCTTGCAGGTAGCATTAAAGAACTAACTAGCAAATCATTTCCAAGAGCTACACATTTAACAGTAGAACAAGAAGCTATCACACAGTTCTTGTAAGATTTAGAAGATAGTGAATTGAGATTTTATGTACAACAATCTAGACCAGGTACTCTACAGAGAGCTGTATTCATGACATTACAAAGTCTATTATTTCTACAAGAAAGAAGAAAAAGCCTGAGTTCAGTTGTAGTATTAGAAATGACGACTACAATCAGGCATTTAAGCACCTTAGAATTGACTATATAGAAGATAGGCTTGAGTACCGCTCAAACCGGTGCTAGGGGTCGTGAGTGATGTTGCACTTATTCATTATCACTCATGTACAGACTCAATCAAACCGAGTCTGCAATTCTTATGTTATTTTGTTGTGATTAATGCTTCCGAGGGATCACTTTGTTGCCAGAATTTTGCTAAAATAGAACATAGCACTAAACAACCAAAAAAGTCATCTAAAAATAAGAGTCATCTTACTTGCTTTTATTGTGGTAAAAATGGACATATGCGCAAACACTGAGAAAAATCAAGACAAGAGAGCAGATATACCTTATAATAGATATAACAGAATTTCAACCAGTACAGAAATAATCGGAACAGATTATCAAACGACCCATAAATTATAATGGAATATATATGACTGTGAAATGTAAGTCACAATATAAGAAGCACTAGTTGATACCGGTTCCACTTATACTATTATACAGCCAAGTATAGATTAAGACGCAATCTCAACTGCGATTGGAGCAGTATGCTCATAAAACAGAACAATGTAGAGAAAGTAATTTCAGTAGGACATTTAACAAACAAGAGGTCAAATATCTAAAACTAGTAAAATAGAACTACTAGCAGTAGTAGAAGCATTTAAATATTTTCATCAATATATGTATGGTGTGTCTTTTAAGAAAAGAACGGTGTGTCTTTTAAGAAAAGGACATATAATGCAGCTATAAATTGGCTCATGAATATGAAGTGATCAAGCGGCCAATTAACCAAATGGCTATAAACAATGGTGTTCATATGAAATTTCGTATCAAAGTAGTGCGAAACATGGTTATTTTGATTGCCTTTCAAGGAGACCTTGTGACCCCTTTTACAAGTTTGGAAGACGTGAGCAATCATCAAGAGAAGGCACCAAAAAAGAGACCTGCAGAGGTATAACACAAGAAATACCAAAGAATAATGAGGCATCAAACTTCAGTTGAACTATCAGATAGCTGGATAAAACCAAAAGAGATAGAAGAGATACATCAAGAAGTCAACAATGATCCAGTACTCAAACTTATACTACAGTGGAAAAAAAGAAAACAAAAGACTTGCATCGACGGAAATTTCAAACCTAAATTCAAAAGTTAAGGGATACTGGTCACAATGGGACCGTATTGTACTAAATAACAGACTACTATATAGAAAAAGGGGTATTACTGACGGTACACATTACTGGCAGTTTATACTACCTAAAAATACAGAAATAATGTACATTTGTATTATATTTAATTATATTTAATACATAACCACAAACAGCAGCCCATCTTGGTATCACCACGTCAAAATTGAAACGTCATATACTATTTTATTGGCTTAATTGTAACAAGGATGTAAATTTTGGTACAATTCATGTGAAAAATGTCAGTCCCGAAAACCTCCACCAACTCGTGCAAAAGCAAGCATGAATCAATATCAAGTAGGTTGCCCTCTTGAAAGAGTCAGCTTGATATTTTCGCACCATTTCCTACTTCAGATAATAATAACAGATTCATCCTTGGAGTCATTGATATTTTTACAAAATGGGTAGAATTGCATCCAATGCCAAACATTTTAGCCACTACTTGTACTGATATTTTCATTTCAGAGTTTATTAGTCGTTTCGCTGTTCCAAGACAGATAGTAACAGATCAAGGAAGACAATTTGAATCTCATTTTTTTCAGAAACTATGCAACAAATTAGGCGTAGATAAGACACGCTGTTCATCATTTCATCCCAAGACCAATGTTTTCAAAACATTAGCCGATATGTTAGCAAAGATAGTAAAAAACAATCAACGTGATTGGGATACCCATATACCTTTTCTCCTTTCAGCATATAGAAGTTTTGTACACGAATCAACAGGGTATTCACCTGGTCGAATGTTACTGTAACATAACCGTTATTACCTACTGACCTAGTTTTTAGTGCATGTATACCGATAGAACATTTTAGATCACCAAGTAAATATATCAAGCAAAAACAAACAATAATATATAATATACATGAAATTGCTCGCATCCGACAGACAAAAGATGCATTACGATCGTCGCGCACATACGAATGCATACAACATAGGCGATAGGGTATGGTTGACCAATGAAACATCATTTATAAGTAAGTGGTAGAACCCCGAGCCCCGAAATTAGAAAATCGATTGCTACATGTAGGTCCATACATGTATGTAATAATTCGAAAACTGTCAGACCACTACTATAAAATTAATTTAAAAACGAAAAATCAAATTGTACACCATAATTGTCTGTTGTTTCCAAAATAAAATAGTTTTTTTTATATTTATATAACTATATCTAGGATGTCATTTTCAGCACCTCCAACAAATAGCACGTTGCCATTAAATATACCATCTTGATGCTTATGTGTGTAGGAAATGTTGCATTGGATTCGACAGAGAAGACCTAAACAAAAGGCATAGAGAGGATTACCATGAGACTTTGTGATGTGTATAAATAAGCGTGGTGTAACATCTCCTGTATGCAGACCAATCTAAATCGACATGAAGAAACATGTAAAAGAGGGGAAAGAAAAAAAATCAAAACAAAGGAAATAGGGGAAGAGCTAAGAATAAATCGTCACCATACCATAGATTATATCAACAACAGATTAAGAAAAAAGTGTTAAAATTAAATAAAAAACAAAATGTCAAATCAGTACAAGAAAAAAGAATAAAGATAAACAAGAGCCACAACCTGTCTTAGCACATCACACCCAGTAAAACAAACTAAACAACATATCAGCAACATCTACAAGTCAGCAAACGCAGAAATCTAATCAATTTGTACAGGACTTACTTACTGTCACCTCTGGAGTTTGGTATTTTTCTGTACAACAACAACAACAACAACAACAACAATACAAAAAAAAGTTAAAGGGAAAGACAAGGTTAGAATAAAAACTTGATTTCAGAAAAAGAATACTATAAATAATAAATCTGCAAATTTTCTGCCGCCAAATAATAATATTAAACGAATGATAACAAAATTTAAATCGCTAAATCACCGATTTCTACAAATCAGTAAGCGCGGCCATGTTTGTGTATTGGCCGTATAAAAACAGGTGCGCGTGATGTCATTTCCCCACATCTTTAGATTCATGATAAATCTAGTTGAATCGTAAGGAAATATTAATATAATAAAGTGTTGACCAGACAATTTAATTTTCACAAGAGGTGTAGAGGAGATTTTTTTATGGTTCAAAAAACGTTACAATATCAAAAAAAAATAAATAATAATAATAATAAAAAATAAAGAAACGTACGGCTAGCCAAAAGTTCTAGCCGTACGTGAGTCACGTACGACTAGCCAGGACGCACTGTATTGTCTAGCCGAACGGCACTTTTCAAAATTATATGGAAGTCGAACGTTATAAAATTTTGTTGATTTTCATGCTTATCATTTGTTGTTTTATTTGTATGAAAGATGAATTTTTAAATCATTTGTGTTAATTTTAAGCACATGGATCGAATAAAAAATTATCGGAGTGGAATAAATAAATAAAAAGAACATTGAAAAAAAACAATGGTGAAATGCAAAAATAATTATATGATTTTCAAAACAGTAGATAAATATCGAACATATAAGCACAGTCAATCAATTAATTAGCCTTAATTAAAACCTATCCAGGGACTGATATGCCGCGCATCGTAATCGTAGCCTAATATTAACTGCAGGCAAAACATTTTTATTGGCTGCTCAAAAATCTAATTTGCATAATTTATTCACACAATTGCTGGTTCTTACTACTTATGTCTAATACTGCGCATTGTCCATTTTAATATTCCTAATTTGCACCAAATGTTCTTGTCACACTGTGTACTGACGATTTTTATTGCTCCTTGTGTGCCTCTGTGCCGACATACCTTTTGATCATGCACAATGTTGCCCTGATTGGTCAAGCACCCTTGTCAAATATTCTAATGACGAAATAGACATGTATTTTTTTTACGCTTCATCAGTGAACTGAATGACCTTAGGGGGAATTAGGTTCCACACCTGTCAAATTATACTGTAAATTACAGCACGTCATAAAATAGCAACACATTTTTTTTCAGTTACCAATAATCATTTTAAATATTAAGTAGATTTATGATTTTTTGTTTTATTGGATTAAATTTACGGTAGTAGAAATGCGTATCTGTCGGGGAAAGGAATTTGGTAAGTAGCTAACGTGGAAAAAAGCTTTAGGGAACTGGATAAACCCGAGAATATGCGTATAGGGAATGGGCAACCTGTTGCTACCAGTTTTGACTGAGTGCCTTAATAACCTAGCGGACAGTTTTGTTTTCATACGATATTAGTCTGGCTGCCGATTTTCCTGCGCCATTCTCATTTTTAGCGTCAATGGCGGAAAATCGCGTCTGCATATTGGATTTAGTTAATATTTTACTTGCAGCTTGTCTAGCGAAAATTAAGTACAAAATAAAAGGATTTATCGTCAATTTGAAGAAGTTTCTCATAGTACCCAAATTAAATTTATGGTTTATCCTTGAAAATTAAGCAGTCATTGCTTAGATCATCAGCAAGCTTGAATATCGGACATTCACAAATAATAATTAATGTCGCGGCGTCTTCAATTAATTAATTAAAGCAATTCAGTTCCATATGATGTTTTCATAAATAATATATAATGTACGCAACAAAATTAATAAGTTCTTCATCAAGATATATTTCAGTTGTACCAGCGTGTACACCTATACCGGAAGTGGGTGTAACACGTCACAATCTCGGTCTCGTCTGTCTCGCGAGAATGACAGAACGTCAAAATGGCGGCGCCCATGAACTAATTTCTCAAGTAAAAAATAGTGTCTTAAAACACGAATTTCTCTCTTATAGGGTTGATGTCAATAGGAAAACTGTCATGGTTCCTCTTTTTAAATGATGAATATTTATATTAGACAGACATCAATCCATCCATTCCTATTCCTTTAAAGTAAACGAATTAACAGTAACAGATGAAAACGGACACAATGAATAAGGAAAACTTTTAAATGACATAGGTGAGTATCAAAAGCAGCAAACTGAAAAAAAAACATGTGTGAGAATTTTAGAACAAAAAACTGAACAAGAGACACATTGAATTAAAAGAAGATTAAAACACCTGGAATGCCAAGAAGCAAAATTCATGAAAACTAAGAAGAAGAAGAAAAACAACGACAAAAACAACAACAACTCCAAATGGATAGTGTAAGAGAAGAACAACGAAAAACAGAAACAACAATAGAAACAACAGAAACAACCACAGAAACACGACAACAGATAATTGCAGACTAATGAGAATTAAAGACATACCACTCAACTCTAAAACTGATGACATATGCATGATTCAAGATCATATCTAAATTGTGCTCCCTCCGCTTATCTCAATACACTGGATGCCAAATTAATTAAAATGCTTTGCAACTAGGAATAGATAATGGAAACATAAATTATACTTACAAATGGAGCAAATTTATTAAATCAAGAATCAGTATTATGAGAATCAGGCGACCAATACATGTTAGAGACATTCATAACACCAAAACCAATGGAAAATGTTATGCAACCAAAAACAACGCAAACCAGTTATATACTCTCTAAACATTGTGCCAGAAATCCACATGGAAGACCTAAATTTCTCTTTTAAATTAATAACAAGAACAACATAAGAGAACATGAAAAGAAAGGAAATCATTTAACATTTTGCAAAGAAGAACATTTGTGATCATGAACAGGAATACCATTATTTAACTTTTAAATAGCAGAACATTAGTGAACAAATTCAACATTAACAGAAAGGAAATTATTTAACATTTTATAGAAGAACATTATTTAACACTTTAAGGAAGAACATTAGCAAGTAATATAATTAAAGTGTTCATATCAAGGGGAAAATAAATTAGCATTTATAAAATAAACATTTCCTGCAGAAACTGAGAGAATAAATAATTTTGACATGACAAGTGACTTACATTATTGACATCAATTATTTTAAGTGTACGGTGTGTGTCAGTGAAATATGAATATTTTAAGATGATGAATGAAATATTTAATATTAACTATGAAAAATGATAGTGTTTTTTTATTTATTCCATTGTGGTATTTCTATAACAATATTTTATTATCAAATGATTATTATTTATTTACTATAGATAATCCTTACTTCACTGAATTGATTGTAAACTGAATGAACAGTTATTATGGTAGGATGTTTAATGATCAGTGAATAAGTGAAAATATAATTTTATGGACTGTTAAAGAGTTCAATATTTGTTAAGTAATTATATATTAATTGTTTCACAATTCTAAAGTTTAATATCAAAAGTTTATATTATTATATGTTATTTGATTAATAAATTGAAAAAGGTGCTTACTTTATTAAATATCTATTGTATAACTTGTATGAATATCTTGCAAAATTGTTCGCGGACGAACTGTTTTTGTGGAGGGGGGGGGGGGGGGTTAGCAGTGTGACATCGGAGGGTTCATGTTTCTAGGTAAAACCATTATTATACAATTTATGCAAATGTAATATAGACACCAATTACGGTTCTTTTTATGGAATTATTTTCGATATTTTGGTATAGATCTACATGAAACGTCCAACGTATTAGCTATAGTTAGTATTCATTGAACATTTTCGTTAAATACCGCTGTTTATTACTGCCATTGTGTGGAATAGATGTACTTCGCTAATTTCATATCTGTTGACAACATTTAGATTTCATTTTCATATTTGTATTGTTCGTGCATGCGTTTATTTAATATCCGTCATAGTTTGATAGTCGGATCTGTATTATTATGCGGATCGTGTTACCGGCTCTTTTATTTTCACTGCACATTTGCATCAGCTCTGTCCCGGCATTCTAACATGCATTGTACATGTTTATTAGCTCCTTTACATGTACTGCGAATGAGCACCGGCTCGGAAACGGTGACTGAGCATGCGCGCTATCGGCTCCGAACGCCCACGAACAGTACTAAGCAGTCGCCAGCAAAAGCACTTTCTAATCAAAATTATCTTTAAAAAATTAGATTTCTAAATTTGAGTTTAAACTTAACAATTTACATCTCATTTAAATAGTTTAAATATGTACTTAAATTTTTATGTCGAGCTTTTTGAGACATTATTCCAAAATAATAAACTTTTTATTTATCGTAGGACTCTTTTTTTATTTCGAAGTCTGACAGTCCGCGTTGTAGTCAATCTTTCAATATTATTGATATATTGTTGCACCTTTCAACTCTTAATATATTTGTTATCTTAATAAATTATTTTCAACTGTTTATCAATAGAGTAATCATTTAAACTAAGTTTTTTCAAGCCGGCGACATTTATTTTTAGTCACCGCGATTAATAAACCATATAAAGAAAAAAGACTTTGCGCCTTCATCTGAATTTCAACAGTCAACAATCATTACAAAAGATCATAGAATAACACAGATAACAACATTAAATAGATCGATCAGCCTTGACTCGAATTCCGCTACCATATCTACAATTTAAGAGAGATTCCCCCGCCCATTCTGATAGGCTGACGCGAGTACAAAAATCTAATTCTAACACGACCCGCATTTGTCCCTATTGAACATAGAAGAACAGAAAGTGTATGTTATTATGCAACAGATGCACAGTTTGACGTTCTATATTTAGACATGTGACGTAATCATTATACACGTGACGTAACCACTCAAAATCCGACACGCTGAAACAAATCAGGCGCAATTTTGCTTAACTATCAAGTAGGGGAGACCGGGGCAAGATGATCCACTTTTTAACTTTTTACCTTCTCTCTCTTTATCTATTGGGGAGTTTTTTTTCTTTGTTGCATAATAATATACATCCGTATATTGGCTTTTGTTTTAAGTAAGCACATTTCGAAATAACTTATTTACATACGAGAAATAATCAATTTAATAAGGCCGGTCGAGTGTATCATCTTGCCCCGTGCTCGGGGCAAGATGATACAGCATACGGGGCAAAATGATACAGTAAGATTAATAGCTTTCAAAATTAGTATTTCAGTAATATAAATAATATTGCCTGCTACATATTAGATATATCTATTAGTATTTTGCACAATTCCTATACAATTTGATAGCTCAAATGAATTTTCAAAACTTAAAACATTAACAACAGTCACACAAATCAAATAATCTCCGTTCATAAAATGAAAAGTTTCAAGCTCATTTTATGCTTGTCAATTTGTCTTGAATACGTCAGAATGACGGTTACACACTATGCTACGTGTTTAAATATACATGTCATCATCGGATTCGCAATTCTGGCAAATGTATGTCTGCGTTTTATTCAGTCCTGTGCATTCCTGATGAGCCCATTCTCTACAGCCGAAACATCGGATCCATTTTTCGCGTGGCAGACTATTAGAATAAGGCTCTGAGCAAACTAAACAGAACCATTCCTCCTCTTCAGAGGTATCATTTTTACTCTTCCTTTTGATTCCTTTTTTCTTTGGAAGGCTCTTTTTCTTTTTAGGAAGGCTCTTCTTTTTCTGACTTCTTACAAGTATTTCCTCTTCAATTCTTTTCTTTTCAGGAGTGTCTGTAAGAATAGCTGATTTCTTTTTAGAGCGACCTTTTGAAGATTTACGCGGTGGTGCTTTGGGGTGTGGTCGAATAGTTTCAGGTGTAAATAAAGGCACGGCAGTAAATGTTTCTGTAGATTCTGCCGTTCCGTCGTCAATGAGTCTGAGGGCATTGTAATGCGCATTTACACCGTCTCCCTTCAAAGCTAAATGGATATCGCCGTTAAACACGACATCTGGTCTTCCAGGACCCATTCCATGAATGTTCATACCATCGTCCCCGAATCTGTACACAATGGCCGACACACCAAGCAGGTTGCAAAGAGCCGACAAAACCATATCAACAGTATTTGTGTTGTATTTTTTGTCATATACATAGCTCAAAATGTCTGAAATGGCGTCCTGGTCGTCGGTCGTGAAGTCGTCATAATAGTCAATGTGGTTTTTTACTTCATTGACAAGTCCTTCGCACAGTTCCTCATGTGTTGCTTGACCTACCCCTTCAAAGGCAATGCACTTTTCAACGGCGTGCAATAGACAATGTCCATCACCCGCAACAGGAAAAACTTCTCTGCCATTTCCATTCATAAAACGATTTATTTCGTCCCAGGATTGCCACCGATTCGTATTATACGGAAGTGTATTATGGAGAGTTCCTTCTGTGCACACGGCATGAGTAGGCGAGACAGTAGGCGCATTCAGTGTTTCGTCTAGCAAAGGTCTATCTGTAACACTACAAGGAGCATATTCGGTCTCTCCAAATACATTGACATCAAAAGGATAGACACCAGACACCTGAAAGCCACTCATGATATTGGTTGGCTTTGCAGCTAAAGGCCATGCTGTTTTGACCTGTCCAGGAATATCGTAAATAGTCATAGTGCTTCCTGGGTGATTGCGCATCCACGCATCTTGAGTTCCATTGACGTACCTCTTGAAGGGCCCGAACACCGATCTGTCAAGTGGTTGCAATTTATGGCTGCAATGTGGAGGGAACGATAACATTACAATACCGTTTGACTTTGCGAAGTTTAGTGTCTCAATGCTGATATGAGAATCGTGGTTATCTAATAACAATAACACTTTCTTCTCAAGGGAAGGTTTTGCGTGCGATGCAAAATGTTTGATATAGGTCGTGAAATTCTCCCCCGTCATCCATCCGCTAGGATGAGCAGCTCCTATAGATCCGACCGGCCCGTCTCGAACAAAGTGATCGTGATAGTTCTTCCTTGGAAAT
The DNA here is from genome assembly GCF_026571515.1 of Ruditapes philippinarum. NCBI lineage: Eukaryota > Metazoa > Mollusca > Bivalvia > Venerida > Veneridae > Ruditapes > Ruditapes philippinarum. The sequence goes on from NW_026858135.1 coordinate 734,287, forward strand.
ATAAACATAGGCGGAACTGAGTTTCCCGTTGCGCTCACAGAAGCACACATAGTAACATGTGCCCCTCTCTCGGCTGAAGTTAACGTACCAATTTGTTTGACTCCTTTCGGTGCTACGATATTCCGTGGCTTCTGGACAGTAGTAATTCCAGTCTCATCGACATTCCAAATGTCGCAAGGTTGTATCGATTCCCTGTCAATCACCTCAGCCAACTTTTTAAAGAAGGATGCTACATTTTCCTTGTTGAAACTGGTAGCCCTTGACAAACTCGTGGCCTCGGGAGTTCTAATGGATAAGGAAGGATGGCGTTTCATAAAATTAGAAAACCAGTCGGCACCGGCTTGTTTGTTTAACTGCCATGGCTCTGGCATCTCTATCTTAAATTTTACAGCGCATTCGTAAGCGAATACTCTGACATCTTTTGGTGAAAGTCCAAAGTAAATATTAGCTGCGTCGATGAGATATTCTTCTAGAATCTTCTCTTGTTCAGGTGTAAATACCTGTCGAAAACGACCAAGTGAAGGGAGATCATCAGCGGACTGCTCAGCATTGGATGTTCTCTTGATATGACGGCCTAATGTCGAATGACTCATGCCTGAAAATTAAACATTAATTATTTCTACAATGAATTGACAAAAAATCTCTTATGCTATTTTTAACTTTACTTAGTCCTAATTGAAAGATATTAATTCCTAATTGGTATACTACCACTAAATGAAAATTATCATATAATTTTAAAACAGTAATTATACTAGTGTTCCACTGTGTGTTTGTGTTTATGTGCGTATGCGTGTGTGTGTGTGCGTGTGCGTGTGTGTGTGTCAATTATCCAACTTATCATCTGACAATGAAGTATACTCTTGATTATATGCATATCTGGAAAATGTATTACATGAATGTACACTTTTTCTCATGGAAGAGAACAAATATGACATTTTTAAAACAATGCATAACTGTAGGTTATTGTCCGCACAAAAATCGACGGGCGCATATATATGTCCGCAAGCGGTATCAAATTCTAATTAATAAAAGACGCTTGTAGCAAATACTTTATTTAACGATATTACTGTACAGTTAACGAATTATTGTTAAAATACACACCATATTTCTCAGCGGCCAGTCGTATAGACATTCCATCTGACGACACACATCTGATGGCCTTTAGTATCACATCACCTGGAGTACAACCTCGATTGGTTTTTCTGACGTAATTACGAACCATTCTGAAACAATATGATGGCATTTCATTACTTTAATGATATTTTAAAGACAAAAGCAAGCATATAGATATATTTTTTATAGTTACGGGTACGTTGAATCACGATGACATAAATCCTGAAATTTATTTTAATGTATGGGGCAAGATGATACACTGTTTCATTTTGCCCCGGCCGTACTGTATCATCTTGCCCCAACAGCACCATTCACATTCAATGAGCATTATGTAAAAAAAATTCATCAAAATTAAGAAACATTTGTTGAAGTTTACAAAAGCAGGATTTATATACTATCATACCAATACATACAAACAAAAATATCGTAATTATTTTTTTTGTTTTAAACAAAAGTTAAAAAATATCAAAATTTTCTTACGTAGCTCCAAAATCGATTTTTCTTCACGATTTATTATCAGTAAAGTTCACGATATCGTTTGTCCCGACAAATATGGCCGAACTCCGGACGCCTTGTCGGAGAAAATTGATGACGTCACAGATGACGTCATCACGTGAAAAATCGCGATGGATCATTTTGCCTCATGGATCATTTTGCCCCGGTCTCCCCTACCGCAACATTTATTTGTTATTGTCGTGTTAGAATCGAAATAATATATCCAAATTAGTGATTTTATCGCTCAATAACATCACTGTTTGGAGTTCGGGTGCGAGGAATTATATCACGAGGGCGTAGCCACTGTTTGGGATATATTATTTCTTAAATAAACCATAATTTGAAAGGGCGAATTGAACCCTATTAAACAACACACACACACACGCGCGCACACGCACGCACGCACTCTCCCGCACAAACGCACAATAAAATATTTTGTTTTGTCGGATAATCTTCATGAATAAGGAAGTTACTTTAAAAGTTATTTTTTATTTTTAAATGATGAACAGAGATAATGAAGCATTTATTTTCAGACTAACAGGACGCATTAACAATTATAACTCTAATTTTAGAATATCCTTTCTTTTTTATAACATATGCGGAAGATAATCACAAAAACTTATTTCCCCCTGCTGCTGGTGGTTTTAAAGGAACCCGACCTGACGATTTCCTCGGTACCTTTTTATGAATGAAATGATGCTTTACTCAACACTGAACTATCAGAATATCTGTTTCTTTTCCCTAGTTTTTCTTCATTTTTTCGACTTACATATATCAAAGATGAAAATATATGTATTAGATTGATTAATCTCAATACCAACGAAATAGTTCATTATAGAACATTCCTGTATTGATATACATGTATTACTATTAATTTAATTTGTTACAACACTACTGAAACTGCATTGAAGTGTTACTTTTATTTTTAATGGCTAATACATTTATTGTTGTGAATGTAAACTCTACATGCTGTTATTTTCTATTCAAGTAATGTTACGAACTTATCTTATCTTTAAGGAACCAATAACTTTTACATATTTCAAAATATGCAAACATGATTAAGATATTACATTTATAGCAGAGCAGCAAGATATAAATACTAGATAAAAAATAAAACATATACTGAAACAATAATATTCCTTAGTCATTTCCGTCGATACAGAACCAAAACTAGAACCATTTGACAAGGTAACTGGGAAGGAAAATTATATGGTTTTACCTTAAATAATTATATGTTGAACTACCTTTATAAACAAGTATAACAATTTGCTGAAAATTGATAAACATATTACTATAAGAACAACTACAACAGAACAGTTGTGAGAGCCGCACATTACAGTCAAGTAATTACTTTTTCTTTCAAAACTTTAAAAGAGAAGAATGAACCCAGGAATTATTCTGTTGATTTTACAATTAGTTTCAAAGACAGACGGACATATTATAATATATGGCACAGGTGGTGATTCTCAACGGCCAGATTTAAAATTGGACGGTGAAAGTGGAAATTTAGAACGTGAGATTGAAGATGTAAAAGAGTCACTTGTCTCTGTCAACCAGCAGATAGGTGACTTGAAGAACCGAGTTGAAGAATTACAGAACTCCGTTAAAGGTAGAAAAGCTACACTGTTAAATTATACAAATTTTTAAAATGTATAAAATAAATAACTTTAACCTGCTTTGCTGTTTCTTTTTACCTTAAATGCTATTACGAAATTTTAAAATAACTAACATAACAAATTAATAGAAATTAGATGTTTTTGTAAAAACATATTATTGTTTTATGATCTTGCTTTTGAACAATTTTTGGCCATAAATGTAATGTGATTTGTAGAGAGAACGAGAAAATGCCCAGATGCATGGATTCCTCATAACGATTCCTGCTTCTTTTTTATTCCATTCTTGTCAATTACACTACGGCAGAGGTAGTCATTTAATCATATTTATTAACTTTGTTAACGAATAACATTTAATTTATTATTATTTGGCACATGGTTGCACAGTTTTTTGTCTGTACAGATATTGGCGAATGAGATCTGGAAATGTAGATAACAAAACTTTCCCAGTATGCTGTCGACGTTTTAAAATCCCACTAAAAGTCAAGCTGTATTTTGAGATATTCAATAGTTATATATATATATAAATAAAATTAATGTATAAATAAGTGTCATATAATGTATGATATATTTGAGTGACGAAAATACATGAAAGACATGTAACATGAATAATCAAAGTATAAACTTGTTTTTACTTATCTTTATATCTTTTTACAGAGTTCCTGCAAAAGACATAACGCTCACCTGGTACATTTAGAAACAAGACAAAAGAATGCCTATTTACAGAGTATAATACCGGAGGTTTATAAAAATAAGAAAGGTAATACAGATTTGAAGAGTCTCAATAACTTTATACATGTAATGCTGTATTATTCGACTTCTTATCTAAAAGAGAATCATTTTAGCATTAATCATTCTTCGTTCTTACTAGTGAAATCTCCATAAAACGCAAGCAGCAAACCCTGAAACGTAAAAATTGTTGTTTAAGCGCAGCGATAAAGTGATATATCATCATCAGAAATAGGTATGTCCTTTCTGCCACATTACTTTAACGTAGGAATGGGTTTTGGCCGATCATAAAGGCTAAAAAGATGCAAAAACATTTATTAAATAAAGATATTGTACGACATGTTTAGTGTTTGTGTAAATTATATCCAGAAAAACACTTGCTGTTGTTTTTTACGTTATTTTTATCCAGATCTTAAATATTAGCAATTATTTTTGATGTATTGATAATCAATACAATGTTGAATTTAGAATTCTAAAATACCTATAATTTATTACAATAGAGTAGTTTATATGAAAACAACATTTTATATGCTTTAATATTGAGGCAACTCATTGTTATCCTTTTTACTTTCATTTTCATTAAGTTTTTAAAAATCCGCATTCGTTTTGCATGGGAAACTATGTTTTGAACAGCACTTTTACATGTTTTATCATTGTTCCTAAATACTTAACAGTATTTTGATTTGAAAGCAAATTTGTAAATATTAATACATTTTAGATTATTTGGTTTGGATTGGCATGACTGATGCAGTGAAGGAAGGAGTATGGAAAATGACAGGGACAGACAAACGTGTTCCCTTCTTCGACTGGTATCCTGGAGAGCCACAGAACAGGTCAAATGACCCAACCGGTCAAGACTGTGCCGCCTTTTATTCTCGCGGAAACCTCAAATGGTCAGACATAAATTGCAGCACGAGGACCGCTTTCGTAGCATGTTAAAATTCTAAATAAAATTGTGACCATTAAATGACCTTTATATACTTTATAACATTAAACCTAGTATCGTTTACTGCAGTTAAGGCAGATCCAAAATACATATATATAATATTTCATGTTTTTACTATTTTATAATCTTAAGTTATAAATGTTTCGAGAATATCTGAAGTTTTTTTTTATTTCCATGTACATGTATTATAGTGACTTTTGATAGATACATTTTTTTCACATCTGTATATTACAGTAAATTTCACTTATAGCGAACACGGTTATAGCGAACTTCCGGCTATAATGAACAATTTATTTTGGCCCGAATTTTGGCCTTCTTTATTTAATATAAAAATATATGGTTTATGGAACACGGTTATAAGGAATTATCGCTTATAAAGAACTCATTTCTTAGTCCCAATTAAGTTAATAGTACAGAAAATTACACTTTTATAACGAAGTCCAAAATATTGGCTATCCGTAAATAGATCCTGCATTTTCAACTTTCGTTTTCATTCGCACGGATTAAAACTCAACCGAATGTACCGTTTATCGTTGCATGTACTTCAATTCATCTATTCAAATGAATTTGTATAGTTTTCTATTTTGACTATTTTTAGCATGAGCTCTTTTCACCAAGATAGGTTATTTATTTATTTTCTTCAATAGTTTTGCTCGAGTTAAATAATTATAAAAATTTATAATCGGTCTTCAACAAAATCATGCATGCTTGCAAGCATTATCCATTACCCTTAAAGCATCACCCTTAAATTATAATAGAAGATATTCAATATAAAAGGAAGGAAAAATTGAAAATCTTGTTTATTCTCAATCATGGAAAGAAAACGAAAATAGTTTAGAAACAAAATATTATATTTTATGTGAAATTGAGATAAGGAGTTAAACTAAAACTGAAATAGCAATCAAATTCCAAAAAGTACGTTCTCGGGTATTGTGTCTAAAATATAAATAAATGACTAATATTTCTATTTCTTAATCAAATTCTCTTCAAAAAATGGCGGACAATGGTAAACAATCAGTTCGTTATATGTAAATCTGTTCGCTATAAAAACTCCTGATACAACGAACTAATTCGCTATATGCTTACAAGGAACTCCGGATATAAGGAACAGGTTTTGAATGTCCCAGTGAGATCGTTATAAGCGGAGTTTACTGTATTTTAGTATTGTTTACTATATGTTTATTATTTACACATCGTTGATCCAAATAATGTTAACGCGGAAATATTAATGGTTTCACCATTGGTGGATATTAATCGTGAGTTTAATACGCTCTTTGGATATTGGCAATCCATATGAAAACAATGCACTTTAAAATTGTTCATCTTGAGTTGGCATATGAATCGGGACATTCCTTCATGTCCTAAAGTAACTAATTATATAAAAACATTTACTCGATGTAATTTAGAGGTTAATACTTGGTTGCTGCTCGCCATTATGCGATAATGTCCCGACGATGTACATAATGGCCGGAGAACCACAGGCCCGAAAGACATGGCTTCCAGGACGATTATTGCGTAGCAGTAACCAAATATTAACGTCCTTAACCCTTTCCCTTATATAAGCGTATTTCGACGGCTTTTTGCCCCCCCCCCTTTTTGAGGCCTCAAACAGTGAAAAATGCCCTATTTAGGCCCAAAACACTGTTTTTCGTTTGAGAAATGTTGTTAAAAAAAGTGACCACTTTTTCGGCGCCGTCCCCCAACCAAAAATTACATCAGGGGGTTGCCAGAAGGCCGACGCTGAAAAGTCTTATCTCAATTCATTGAGAAGTTGCAGCACTTTGAAATCAGTTTTGATGGAAAAAACAAACAATGCAAAATAGTGATTTTTGGCAATTTTGAGACGTCCCCCCGTTGCCATGGTAACAGGAAATTTACCATTGAGCATGCTGATACAGAGGCTATGGTGTAGTCAACATTTGTGCCAAGTTTCATTAGTATTGAAGCATTTTTCATAGCTTCATAGCAGTTTGAACTTGTTACAGGAGGCTTTTCAATGAAAACGGCCATTATTCGCAATATGCCCAAAAGGTTAATATCTATCCTGGAAATATGGCGAAATATTTAGACATCGCCGCTAATATTGGATTTTTGTCTTGTGTGATTTTTCCAAACAACCGTTTATGTAGGTCAATATATCCTGTCAAACATCTTTATAACTAAGTATATACACGGCTGATGTCAGTTTATTAAGAAATCATGTTTTCACCTACTAAGGAAGATTGCTGTATTATAAATTTGAATGTGTTTTTATTTTTTCCTATGATACAGAAGATGAAGAACGTCAAAACACTCGGCTATCTAATTCATACGCTGGGATTATTTACGCTCCATTCTACAAATCAGATAGCCTCGTATTTCGATGCTCTTTCTATTAACTTATATATATATATATTTAATTTGCCTCTTAACTTTTTGTCGGACTAGTAAGGCATTCACTTTTACAATATAACTAAGATATATCGGATGAAGTTTAAAAGAGTAAAGTAAAGAAAAATTGCTAAAAACAATTATTTTCTAATATGGACATACTGCGCACTTTTAAAATGCATTACTTTTGAATGACCTAAATGATGTTACTAAATTTAGGTGTTGTGTGGATACTTAAGCTTATTGTTACACTTAAAAAAACTGTTGTGTTTGTTTGATCGTGGTACAGATAATTTTTAAAGCGATATTTTCCTATATTATATCTCATGTTAAAGTATGTTGAGAAAATAAAAACCCATAAAAAACACGTTTTTTAAAATTTTGATTTCATTGGAGACATCTGGCTATATTGTGTTCAAATGTCTAGAGTTATATACTAGTTTACCATGAAAAATGCCTTCAAGAGGTTGTCCGCGGGATACCTATCGGAACGGACGCCTTTTTAAAATGTAATTCCAAGCGTGAGGGTGGTTTTAGGATAAGTGCGGTCCATAGGTTGTAGATAGGGAACTTGTAAATGGGTTGGGAGGATGAAAGGATAGAACTTACCTTTTCGGGGCAGGGCATTTGTCAGGAAAAGTGGCTTCGAAAGGTTGTCCAAGGATAACCAGACCAAAGGGGAGGGATGAAAATGCTTTGTCTAAAGGGATTATTTTGTAGGAAAATGGCATATAATGATGATATATACCATGATTATGGGAAGTATGTTTACAATTGATCTGATTATGATGCTGAAATCCTGATGCTGCTTCTCATAATTCTTAATTATTGTCAAATATCAAGCTGATAGTAAAGATGAGCAAGTACACTGATAGTAATGATGATGATGTTGATGATAATAATAATAATGATAATAATGTTGATGATGCTGTTGATGAATAAATGCTGCCATTCTTCATAATAATGATTATGCTGTTATGCCTCATAAAAATGATGATCATCTTAAAAATTGAAGATATATTATGGATGATGATGACACATTGATCGTGACGATGATGATTATGTTGATTATAGTTGTGATACTGTTGTTCCTCATAATGATGATTGCTCTCTTATTAATTCAAAAAATCATGTTGCTGATGATTCTGATTATAAGCAGAAGTATGTTGGTTGCATTGATGATGGTGATGATGCAAATGATGATTATAGTGAGTTGAGGACTGTGAAGAGTAAAACGAAGCATGTTGATTGCTTTGCTGATGATGATAATGATGATATGATAAAATAAAAATGTTTTTGAAAAATAGGTAAAATAAATTAATGTTGGAAAGTAAAATGATCTGAAAACAAATTTTCTAAAATAGTAAAATATGATGATTGCTGTACTTAATTACTACCTGAATCTCCTTTCTTACAAATAAAACTATGCGCGGTGAATATATGTGTGTCACAAATTTTAGCGATTTGGCATTTTAAAATGCAGTTTAATTCATATTGGTACATTCATATTCAATTTCTTTTAAGCTATTGATAATAACAAAAAAGGACAAAAGTATATTTACTAACGATCATGTTCATCAATTTTAATTTCGATGGTATAATTAACCTAATTAGGAATTAATTAACCCCAGTAAATGGTACGCTATTGAAATGAAATCTTCTATATCAAATATCAGAGTGGTGATAATCTTCGGTAACTTTTTTACGTATTGGTCAGAACAAAAACGTAAATTAAATTAGGAAAGAGACATATTGAAATTCTGAGGTTCATCTATTATAATTCATTTGTAATTTTACTCAAATATTTCATTCTTTCTTTCTTTCTGTTCACTCTTTAGAGGAGAAGGTGTGTAAGCGGCCGGATAGCTCAGTCGATGGAGCACAAGAATAGTATTCCGAGCGTCCCAGGTTCGAGTCCCTGTAAGGCTGCATGTTTTTCTCACCCTTTGACATGAACTTATGTTCAAAGTGAGCATCACTGAAGGAAGCAGTCAATCATATATATGTTCAGAGTGATATGTTTTAGCATAAAGTTTATAAAACCAGTTAAAATCTAGATTGGTTTGTTAATATGTACACAGATTTAGCTGTTTAACTGTGGCTGAATGATTCAAATTTACTAAAACATTCGCGACGGTTTAAACAAGAAAAAATCAAAATAACGAATGGACAAATTATAATTATATATAATGCATATTAAAGGTAAATAACAAAAAGTTTTATGTTCGGGAACTCTGTTCAAATTATTTTAAAATTCTAGTGTAATTATGTATCTTCTTAGTCTTTAATTTCAAAAAAATTGATTTGATAAAAATCTGAAAAAATCTTTCTTTCTTAAATCCGAAATAATTGTTTTCTGCTTAAGATTTATACAAATTTTCAAAGAGTTTTGTTTGTAAACAAAGTCACAGGGAAGTTTAAAAAAAAACACGAATAGCCTGTGGACATGGTTTTTGTTTAATCAAAATATATATTTACGTGTTTCGACTTTTTTTTCAAGCCTTGATAATGTGTCAAAATCTACATGTATTGCCGCCACATGTCAAGATCTTTTAATGGTGGTTTCAATATCAATGCGAAAATAATGTTACATCCATTTATTACTTTAAACTCAATAGTTAACTCACATTGTTCGTGTGTACAATTTATTATTGTAGATAAGGACGAGTTTGATTTGATAGTTAACAATAAGCCAATATGGATGGCTCCTTAGCAATATCTCTAATAACTACTAACAAGTTCTTTTCATGTCATTTCCTTCTTATGTACGTCTTACTTAAATATTACAGCTATTCATTGTTTTTTTAGCTTTTATAAATTCCAATTTAGTTTTACATAATATTTCATCAAAATCTATATAATCCCAACAATATGTATTGCAATAAGGTAAACAAGTATCGCAATATATCGTAATTCGGTTTTACGGCACACCTTCTATTTGTCAGTCGTACAAATGCATTTAAATCATGCTAACTATGAAGATAGAACAATGCACACTTTATGGCCCTGCCTGGCAGTACTCTTATGCATGTTGAAAAGTAGTACAAAACTGTTAATGTATAACATTAAGTAATTTGAAAAGATAATAGTGTTAATATATTATTTAAGGGGAATGAAACGTATTTACTCAATATCTTTTAAAATAAATTTGAAATTTTTAGAACATGTTGCAAGTAAACTTAACGAGTTATAACATTTTAGGAAATAATTCATTTTGTCATTATTTTTTAATGCTGTAAAAAAACTTACTTACTTGACTTCTTACAAATATTCATCTTGTTTTTCTCTTCCTTGATATTTCAAGATTTTATTACAACAAACAAAAGGTCAACATATCGTACAATCTTTGATTATCTCGTTTGTTAGGAATAACAAAAACAGTTTTAAATTCGCCTTTATCTAGTTGATCACCAAAAAGGTTGCATATTTTCTTAAACCTCGGCTGTTTCTTGTTTAACATAGCATATCGACATGAAAAGACAAATGATTGTATAACTAATACTTTAAAAGACACCAGGAAGTTTTGCAAATTGTCAAAAAATTGTTCGTGAAATATGATGTCGTGCAAAAATTTACTGTTCTATGAGATAAAAAAACAGTTTTACAAGGTCTTGCCGAGATGAACAAAACAAGAAACTTACTTCGTTTCGTAACACTATATTTAATAAAATTTAAACGATTCTGTGATGCCATTTACTTTTTTATTTCGTAGATTTAATCGACTTAAAGTAAATTTAAAGTGTTCATTAAAAGCTCATTTTTTCTACATATATCGTTTTGAGCCGTACACTTAATTTGTTACACATCTTATCTGTTTGCAGTTTTAGAAAACAATTTTAAACAGATTTTAAACTTTTCAGAAGAATAAGAATATCTGTCACATGCTGTGGTGTAGATCGAAACATCCATCGGCGGGTTTCTGATGGACGGATATTACGATCCGAACATATTGCACCCGTAACTATTTTCTTACAACAGCGTATGAAATTTAAATTTCATTCATAATGACAAAATAACACTATTCATAGCATGCCATTGTGTAGCACAAAGGTCATCTGGCACCCCAATACTAGATGAAATTTCCAGAATGGGTAAATCTTACAAAACACCAGTCGATATGCAATAAAAGACGGCTTTAGATAATTGGCGAACTATAGCTTTTTAATAACAAAAAGTTCACTTTAAATAAAAGCTTATGGGAGATAAAAGTAGGAACATTTCTGAAGCATATTGACCCTTTAAGTATTTTGCCAGAAATATAGCATCAAAATCAAGAATTTTAATGAATTACATTTTCAGCCTTAAGTTTAATAGTTTCTTGTATAATAATCGTTTATAATCTCCAAAATTTAGCTAAAAGCAAGATGGCTGGGAAACTACTAATGTTTATTTAGACCCACGCGAGGGTTAACTTTAACTTCATTTTTTTCTCTAGTCTCTTAGAATCTTGCTGACAGCAAGGCGAATATATTTTCCTGATGATGTCCGAAATTGACGAGCGAAAATTAAGGTAAGCACTCATAAAAGGCTAAAACAGACACACAAAATTTTATTCTCATACGCAATAAAGTAAAGCATGTGAGTTTTCTCGTCCGAATGTTAAATATCAATATTTTACATGTTGTATAATAGCGAAAGAAAACTTTTAGTCACATTTTTTCCCATGTTAACAAGCGACATTTGATCTTGCTATGAGAGGACAACGATCTTCTTTACAAATATCTTCAAACAAGCTTGAACAATAATTTGTTTCCCAAAAGCATTCTTCATCTCAAGATAATTTTGTCAAAACGAAAGAATTTGACAGAAGTCACGACCCTTAATGTTCATTGAAATATTTGTATACGAACAATATACAACTATTGTTAATAAGTCCAATGTTATTTACTACCTAATTACTACCTTAACTATCCTATTGTTGAGTGAAAGAATAAGAAGCTGAAGATGCATATTTGAAACAGTAAATGTTATCAGAGTTTCATAAGGAAGATTTATGTATCTACATTGTATATATAAACAACCAAACTTTAGTCAATAAGTTTATATTATTACGTCCTTTACTCAGTTGCTACCCTGTGTATTCGATTGATATTTTCTCAAAATTTTAAGTTTTTTTTGGAATAAAATAAACAAACGATGTTATGGCTATGAACATATGCTTCATATTGATATCGCTATTGTGTGTGTTTACGATGGTAAACTGTCGATTCGTACTATACGACTCAGACAACTCTGAAACAAACTTTGAAACTGGGACACATTCTGCAGCAGTTAAGACGATTGCAAATATCTTATCCAGACTGAATGCCTTAGATGATATTCACAGTAAAGGTAATATTTTTCTCTAAATATCTTTACATTGAAAGTGAGAATTTTAACATGCAGCAAACTTTAAATATTTGACAATTCGTATAATCACGTAAACATCTTGTTTTCGTTATAAATATAAAAATATCTATATATCTGAAGTAAATTATAACTTGTCATATCTTAAAGATGCAAACATTTCATACAATGTATATCTTGCTGTGTAATGTTCATTATCCAAGATTATAAATTTATAGGCACGAAAAACGCCCTTATATGGTAGAGACAGACATGTTATACGTGGCACAAACGCTTCCATGAGGGTAGAGAAGAACTTCAGGATAATAAGAGATGCGGCAGACCAATCAAAACTTGTTTCAATGAGAACGTTATGCGAGTGAAATTGAAGGCAGAGGTAAAGGGACACAAGTTAACCAGGTTCCATGATTTGCAGTCCAAGGCATTTTCTGTGTTGCATTCATTTGATAAGAACATTTTCAGTCAGTGGGTACACAGGCATGAACGATGTGTAGAAGTTGGTGCTGCATTTTTTAGAAGATGTAACGCCGACGTAACGTAAGTTGCAATTGAGCTGCGGCGATCAGCTTAACATGTATTTTTGAAAACTGTCATTTTGGATAAAATATACGGAATATTTATCTGAAACTTACACATCAAATTGATAAATGATTGAATAAATGTCAAAATAATTATATTAACTTTCCTTCCCAAAAAAACAATTTATGGAGTGTGTCCACGAATATATTGATCAACCCTCGTATATACAAAAGCATACAAAAAATCATAAGAAGTATTATTTGACATTATTTCAAACATAGTAATGTTAAAGTATATAAATTCGAAAAACCAAACAAAATCACCTTCTACAACGTAGAATTTTTGTGTCATTACTGAGATACTATTTATTATTTGCAGGAGACGCGTCGTCACAGATAACAAGAACAATGAAATGTTTGGACGGCTGGATCACATATAAAGATTCGTGTTATTTTTTTGACACAAAAAACTCGATTTTCAATCAGCTCAGGTATCTTGAGCTACTATTATTCTCTTAGTGTGTTACCTTAGTATTGGATATATGTGTAATGTTCAAATATCAATCAGTAAATTGATGTATACATTATTGAATTATTTTTGCATTTGATGTTCACATAAATTATTCTTATATCAGTTATAAGTATTGAGGACTATAAGAATAAAAACAATAACCAATGAAAGGAAAATAAATTATCATTATTTACTATTCTGCTATTAAAAACTATTATGGTATGGGTTTCAGAAAGGAAAACCGAGTCTAGAAAAATGTTTGCTTCTTTTTTCATCACAAGTTGAATGTCTCGTTCTTGTTTGGAATATCAAGTTGGTGTTCTCAAAATATTTAACACACGTTTTTCAGGATAATCGTAATGTTATGGAAAGCTAAAGTACTTCATTTCATTTTTTTTATATAAATATACCTTGAAAATGTATTATTTCGTGTATATTTTGACATTTTTGGTATTTCAGAAGGAATTAGGCAAATGGGAGGCTCATATAGTACGTTTAGAGACACAAGAAGAAAATACATTTCTAAAATCATTTATGAGCAATCAATTCAAAGGTTAGATATATTTTTACTTAGTATACTTTTTACGTTGAACATGTTTTCATGAAATGGTAAAATTAAAAAAATGCAAATATAACAACCTCAACTACATCCTATTATTTTCAGACTCACTGTATTGGATTGGTATGACAGATGTAGAAACAGAAGGATCGTGGAAAATATCAGGTACAAACAAAATTGTTCCATTCACAGACTGGAAAGGCACTGAACCCCAAAACCACGGCGGAATTGAAGATTGTGCTGTATTTCATTATCTCAGTTCCTACAGTTGGGCTGATATCTCATGTTCCAACAAATATCTGGCGCTTTGTGAGAAAGATAGCAGGAGTCTTAGATAGATATATGAAATGATGTTAGAAAACAATGTTGCTGCTTTTGTTATATTAACTTTAAAGATAAATGTACTTGCATTTTCGTACAACCAACACGCTTAGACTTTTGAATACTTTTTATTAAACAAAAACTATTAAATAGTGTTTTTGACTTATTCTATTATCTATTATCTTTTCCCGTCTTTTTTTAAAAATAACCATTGATTTTCAAGGAACCTGTTTAATTCAGTATGTGTTTTGAAATTAACAAAAAATAAATTAATTAGAAAACTAAATTAAAACTGTTTTCCTTCTTAATCATGAATATAAAAAGAGGTTCATTACCTTTTAAACCTGCAAAATATACGTAACTTAACAATGATTATCAAATATTGAATAAGAAACTAAGGTGATAAATGTGTTAAAAATTATATTTTGCAATTTGATAGTTTATTTTTATTGATTGTTTTGGACAAGTGTCAACTTGAACTCAATGCTGGTTATAAATATGCAAACTCTAATGAACGAACAAAATGGCAAACATACGTCAAAAATTTGCTGGCCCCAGATTTCACTTGATTTTATGTAAAGTCATGTAGAAAAACATCTAAAATATTATGGTGCTAGAGTGATTGCTCATTTATTATCTCTCATTGATAGAGACAATCAAACCGTATCTACAGTTGTCAAGCCGAATCTTTAATTATAGTCAACTATTTCTTTGTTTACATAGCACTCGAGTGATCTTTCTTTTTCCGGATTTCTATACTTCAACAGCAGATATCAAATGATTTGTGACATCAGTCAAATGTTGTTCTTCGGGGTCATTAGCTCTTGAACTTTTGAGCAAGGAATACTACTAAAACTGGTAATAAGGGGCGTTTGAGATGTTACAAATTACAATATCTTTCATAAGAGACACGATCAAACCGAGTCTGCAATTGTCAGCTACTTGCTTTTATTTTATTGCTCTCGAAGGATCTTTCCTCTTTCCTGATTTTTACACTAGTCATAATTCCATTGACATGTGAGTTGTTTAGAAGATTAGTAAATCAATTATTCTCTGGTTCTTATATTTTTTTCTGGGCGTCCATGGTCCTTCAGGATAATTATTTCAATACTGTAAGTGTTGGAGATTGAATACTGCATAAGCTGGTGCTAGGGTCGGGATTACTCATTATATAATCTCTCAATGATAGAGACAATCAAACCGGATCTGCAATAATCAACTTTTTCTTCTTTTTACCGCATTTCTATACTTACAACAGCAAAGTGGTGTGTGTCATCCGCAAAAAGTTGTTCTTCGGGGTCATTGGTTCCAATACTTATTTGTATTGAGCATTGATTCCTACTTAAACAAGTGCTAAGGGGCGTGGGAGTTTTATAAATTAAATTTTCCTTCATGAAGATATCCTATTAAACCGGAGTCTGCAAATATCAACTTTTTGCTTTGATTTTATTGCTCTTGAAGGAAATTGTTGGAGATTGAATACTGCATAAGCTGGTGCTAGGGTCGTGAGAGATGTTACTCATTATATAATATCTCAATGATAGAGACAATCAAACCGGATCTGCAATTATCATCTTTTTGCAATCGAATGATCTTCTTTTTACAGCATTTCTATACTTACAACAGCAAAGTGGTATGTGTCATCCGCAAAAAGTTGTTCTTCGGGGTCATTGGTTCCAATACCTATTAGTATTGAGCATTGAATCCTACTTAAACATGTGCTAAGGGGCGTGGGAGTTTTAAAAATTTTATAAATTAAATTTTCCTTCATGAAGTTATCCTATTAAACCCGAGTCTGCAAATATCAACTTTTTGCTTTGATTTTATTGCTCTTGAAGAATCTTTCCTTTTCCTGATTTTTACAATCATAATGCCAAATGGCATGCGTGTGTTTAAGGACAATTTGAAGAAGTTCTAATATTATCTTGATAGCAAAACTAAAAGGGGTATGATCATTGATTTTAAACTTCTTGTGAAAAGATATACCTGATAAATACGGAATATTATGTTGTAGTAGCTTTCTGAGGCTTTGTATTTTTCTACGAGCAGCGGTGGAAAATTGATATCTCGCGAAACCGAAGATATTTTCCAACGTTGCGAGTAGAAAAATACATAGTCTCAGGAAGCTACTATAACATAATTTTCCTTTTATTATATACCTTTTCGTTTTATTCAGAAAATGAAATGTAGTTGTCAAGAAATAAATCCATGACTGACGGATGAATACGTAATTCTTGCAAACCGGCCACGCCTTCAATAATGTTGGTTCCCGTTTCCAAATGCAACGTTATACAAAGCTAAGATCGGAACCAACGTCAAAAATAGTCCGGCACTTCCATATATGGTATTTGTCACTAACATAATACGGAAATTTCTATCCATTGAAGCGTATTTGCGCTTCAATATTTGCGTGCTTTTAGGGAGAACATTTATAGGTATCTAATAAATTGTTTTATTATTGAAACCTGCTGTTGACAGATTAAATCATCCCAGCATGCACAACATATACAGATGAAACTGGCATAGAGTGATTTATTGTAAACGGGGAAACTGCGCAGAATTAAAACTGTTTAAGTTTTTTCAGTGGAACCTTACAAAATAAGGCAATGCAATCATGCTAAAAGGCATTGTTTCATCAAATTTGAGCCAATTTTGTTTCCATGCTGAAATGCAGGTATATGAAATTATAAAGGTTTTACAAACTTTTCACATCCGAGATTTCTTTTGTCTGTTTTGTTTGTTTTGTTTTTTTTGATAATAGTTACCATGTATGCTATCCTGAGTCTAAAGGGGCATTACTGCAGTATTTAAAATCAATTATTGATTAATTGAATAATAATTACATATTACACAAATCAAAACAATTTGGTTTTAAAACGATTTATTTTAGAAAAATCGTGATGCATTTACATCTGTCATTATCGTCAGTCCTTGTTGGATGAAAAAAAATAAAATTATACAGTGCCACAAAATATAGCTTTACTTATTTTGTTTCAAAAATCGAAGAAAGCCATGCCACATAAAACATTGCTTTTATCATTTTGGATGCAATTTTGAAATGAAATACCTCAAATTGCTCAAACATTTATAAATGTCAACTCTTTTCCGAGATGACACATCTCTACCGTAAATAAATATATATATATATATATATTTCGTCATAACAATGCATGTATCATTGCCCTTATCTCCCCTTGGCTTAACCAAAAAATAGTTCACCGATGTCGGTGAGAAACAAAATACTCACTTTTGCTGAAATGTGATTAACTATTAAAAAAGATCAACAAAGAAGGGCGATATTCAATGAACGTACCCCAACACAACCCAGAAGCACAGGACCACCGGCAAGGAGCCTAATAGGGCACATTTTTCGCACTTTTGACCAAACGCGATTTTACAATTATGAAATCGAAATTTTGTCTCCTTGGAAAAGAAAGGCAACGGAATCAAATTTATTTTTAATTGATGTAGAAAATGTGACCAACCTTAAATGGAAAGGAGTTTTGAATGCTGTTCAAACCCATAGGTGACCATAAACAAAATCATGCTTATTAAATTGGTTAAACATTTTTGTAGATTGTGGATCTTACAGGATTCTTGTAATAGTATTTCTCTTTCGAATCAGCCGATTTAACGTAAATATTGGCATTACGATAGTAAGTATACCTCATTAGCATTTACTAAGAAATAGTGTGTGGGTACGATTTGACCAGTAATTCAAAAATAACCAGAAGCAAATAATTATATGCCTTAAATACAAACATAGATTTTTCCGGATTTGATATTTATACATTAATTTATTACTCTAACGAGTGCATCATATAGCGGAATAACAAAATAGGTTAAAGAAATCTCTGTTTTAACTAAGAGTAAAATAGCAAGACCACATATCACACGTTCATCATTATTTTGTTTATTAAAGGTACTCCACTGAGGTACGGCCGAATGTCACAAAAAAAAAGTAAAATTTCACGAACCGATAATTTTTTGTTACCTGCGAGTTAGGGACATTCAAACAGAATCAGTGATACATTGATATGTGTTCTTTGGATTGGCAAGTCGTTTGAAATACATATTTTCTCCAATTTTGTGGGAAAAGCGTTTAAACACCTTTCAGTTTGCAAATCTGAATAAAAACAACGGTCACGTGATGATTCTCGGGATGACTAAAAAGCGAAACGGAGAATTTTTTGTGTATCGGCAGCAACGAAAGTGCGAAACCGGAATATACCAACAATCCATAAATTTGAAAGCAAATAATGGGTTTGTTTGTTAAATTTCTTGTTGTTCACATATGTTCTTGTGAGAAAACTCTTTCAAAAGCAATTTCAATATATTTAAAGCATTACATTGTTGTAATCATGTTTTTTTCTCCATTATGTACAATGATGAATTTAGCTAAACGTACGGAGTTCGAAACTGACATACACAAATTTTACAAATATTCTATGTTAATTTGAGAGCTTTCGTGTAATTATTAAATATTATGTATTAACTTTGTAATGGTTAAAATATCATGATATCTAGGCTAAGAAAATTTACTTTGTCAATCAGTGTAATGGGTCCTATTTCAAAGGTCACTTTGGTTTATCTGACACCCGTTCAGGAAAAAAAACTTCGTAATACCTTTTATACAACGAACATGAATTTGAGTATTGTAAGCATAAAAAATCACACGCACACACAGAATGTTATTCCAGAGATTTCTCTTTAACTCTGATCAAAGCACTGAAAGCACTGGCTTAATAGAGAATGAATCCGGCCTCATTATAGGACATTTAGGCTTCAACTTTATTAGATAATATTTCTAATGTATGTCTAGTGCACATAATTAAAATTCTTTAAGAAAAAATCGATCTCCTTTGCTAGATAGATCTGAAATTTAATATTTATCATTTTACATACATACTTGCATATTTATCCGCATTGGATGTAAACTTTGTTGATGAGAAGATTACTATGTTTTGATCTAGACATTCAAAACTATAGGTAATTGATACCTGTTTCATGCACATGGTAAACATTATCAAGAAGGTCGGAAAAGAGTTACAATCTGGCTCTATTAATATTATTATTATCATTATTGATTTAGCAGATATCCTGATAAATTTCTTTCTTATTGGAAGGCCTCCGTACTAGTGTGGGTCAATTGAGCTGTGCTTTAATGTTACCAATATATTGAAAGCTTCCCGGTGGAAAAGAAATTGAGAGCGTTATAAGAGTAAAAAAGGAAAACTGGAATAAAGACAATCAAGGCGACGGCAACGTTCACATGACGCAGCCCCCGACATAGTCAAGCTTCCACAGCAGGGTTATTGCCGTGACTAGTGAAATAAACTTAAAACTGATTATATAGTTGTTGTTCTTTAAACCCTAACTTTCTTTCAAATTAAACGAAACAAACAAAATCATGATACAGCAAGACAAATGTGGAGGGCAGGTAAGTAAAAGTAACTTTAAGAATTCAGTAAGATATTATTAACCTCACCTCATACAACAACCATTGCTTAAACTATGTTTTATAATACTTATATCTCATAGACGGTAAAGGGCAATGCATATCTAAACCATTTTTTTACTCCTTATAGCCTGTTAATCATGGCATACTCATTGTTAATAGTTTTGTAAATGTTTTGATAAAAAAAGTCGGGTTCATTTCCCGACTATTTTGAAAACACGAGTGACTGGTTTCAAAAACTACAATGGCTAAATATTGATCGGATGCATTTCATTGCATAAATAAGTTAGGGAGAGAACGCTGCTTTTCTTTCTTTATAGTACTAAAACCTTTACTTTTCTCTACTTTTGTCTCTTCTTTCTTCCTGTTTTTCATTTTTGTTGTTTATTCTTTTTATTTACCACTTGAAAGCCTGAAATTAATGTTTTCATTGATAATTTAGCTGTGGTCCTGTGTTGCTTGGTCGTGTCGGTGTTGTATTCATTGAATGTTACCATTCCTTTTTGTATCTCTGATCGAAGATTAGGAAATACAAAGCTAACATTCAATCTCTGACACAGCGGTTTCACGACAAAACTAACAACAAACAGTTCTTAAAACAGCTGAAAACTACCGATTTAAAAGAAAGAAATATTTTTATTTTGTTATAAGTATCCAACAATTTACAACGCATTCAAAGTTTAAAAGTAGCTTTGGCTTATAGAATTGTCAATGAATGCACATTCACAAATTACGCGGATGAATATCATTTTAATCAATGAAAATGCTATTTTAAGCGATGTCGAGAGCTTATTTCACAAATAAATCTGACTGTCGAGTAGAGGAATATATACATGTCGGACTATTTTGGCGAGATGATTTTTGTTAAATTATTTACATCAATGTTAAAGAACAGGTTTATCTTGGACATAAAACCTCGAAATTAACCCGAAATGCAGTGAACAATCTAAATTCAGTATTACTTGATTTTATTCAGGCATTGTTCGTATATCTTCTTCGTGGTGCAAGGGTAACGCGCTCGTTTAATGTGTCTGGGGTTTAAATCCAATTCAAGGCAATTATTTTTTATAAAGTTTCTTTGTTAAGGAAATAGCCACGATATGCAAGGATAAAGTGTGGCTGTCATAAAAATGAACATAAATGATTTTTTGATGCAACTCTAGTCATGCAAAATTCCATATGTATCAAACTCTGGTACCAAGCAAGAAGAATTATAGTACATAAAAATAAACTTATACAGGAAAATAATACAGTTATACAGTGCGATTTATATTGCAAAGATCAGAAAATACCACAGAGCTTGAAGCCTTTTGATTTATCTTGTTTTTCGTATGTATTTCTGGAGATTATGTGGGTGGTTCTCGTAATACTTTAAGATTTATAAGATTGTGTATTAAAAGCCTTTGTAAATTGTTTCGGAAATACTGGATATCGTTTTGAAATTTTTTAGAGCTACTTAAGTATTTTAAACACGTGAACGAAAAATTTCACAGTAACAGGAATTAATTCCTAAGTATTTCGGTTATAGTGATTATACCGTAATCAAACGTTAAAGGTCTCCTAAGAAATGTTCTTTGGAATTAAAAATTAAGTGTTAGCACTAGAACATAAACCACCAGATTGCTTGCAAAATCTTTATCGGCAGGAAAAATTGGTTCACAAAACATGATTTTTCACAGTCAAGATCAAATGAACAGACTGTCATTTTCTTCCTGTTACCGAAAAATACACACCAGGAAGATTTCAAGTAGAGGACACGTCACTGACAGACTGTTTTTAATATTTGAATAGAAAAGAATTTGCTAAAGCCAATTTATGAAAGAGAAATCGGGGATGCTACTTATTAAATTATTTGCCCATAAAAGAGGATTTATTTTACTCGTTTAGATTATTTTCAAAAACAAAAGTCTCAAAAAGCAAAGGTTAGCTGATATTTAGATGTAAACCGCGACATATAAAATTAATTTACCTGTGAAACTGGAGTGAAAATGTGATAGTTTATCCGGTTTTTTCTTCAGTGCCTTCAGCACTTTGATCTTATATGTAGTACAAGTAAACTATATCGTTTTCACCAAAAAATCATTAAATTCTAAACAAGTTTCTAATAGAATCATAAACATTTATTGTATCATAGTTTGAAGACTTTTCTGTTGAAAACGTGTCAGAGTTAAATCGAATTCATATACATGCACAGTGCGTAACTGGAGTGCAGGTAATAAATACCAACACTCAAGAGCATGCCCATTGATGTACTCATTTTTTTTTTTGGGGGGGGGGGGTGCTTTCATGGAATAACGATGGAAATGCCACATTCAGAAGCTGGTTCCTAGGTTTTTTTCTGGGGTTTCATATTGTTACAATAGGAAACGTACATTTAATTTTGCCTATGGTATGAATATGATGTAATTGTGTGTGGAACGTGTATGTACGATCCTATCAAGATAGCCTACGAAACGTCACTCATTACATACACAGATGCCCGTTTGTGCCAGAAACAATTTTGCAAAGGGGGCACCTGAGTTCTTTCTCCACCAGTAAAACTGAAGAGTCGCCAAAATGACCTACACAGTTTTGTGTGACGTAACCCCCACTCCATCCCAAAAACAAACAATCAAATCAAATGAGACATGTCATTAACTGTATTTGATTTAAATACGTTATAGATAGCGTTAAATACTTTTATTAGTGTGATTACACTGTGCTCGTTTTAGTATAAATATCACCGATGCATTATGTTTGCCTTAGAATATTGAAATTGAAACTGAAATGTCAATGAAAATAATTGTACATGTATATAATAGCTTTCCGTTTTGTCTAGAAAATGACCGCTTCGCTGGCGTTTGATTTTTCAAGACAAAGAAATTGCTACCTTGATTATCTTTTATACAATTTTTCTTCGTTTTACTCAAGTTATATAAACATGATAGGTAAGAGAGTTGAGAAAAAATCAATAGACTTTTTTTACCCCCGTTTACTCTGTTGTTCCAAAAATGTCCGTTGCGTATTTTAGTTATACCCGATGAATTGTGGGTAACTTCTGTACATGTCTGGGAAACCAACTTTCATTTTTTCATCAAAAGCTAATGTGAAAATGCATTTTCTAGCATAATTGTTGTTAGAGGGTTGGTTAAAGTGTAAGTCATGTTATTTTAGTCATACTATTGTGATTTGTGGGGAAATTTGTATACATTTTTTTTGGACACCAAATTACCCGTCAGACCTCAGTGAAGCCCCTTTAATAAGAGAACTGTGTAATTTTCTTTCTCCAATCAAATTAAGCTTTACAGTATAAATTTAGAAAAAATGAAATCTTGCGTGCCAAATTTCACTGGAAATACAAATGTGAAAACAAACATAAGCCAATATAAGTATTCTAGAATATTTAAGGATTTGATGGTCATCTTTGACACCATCTTTGATTATCCGACTTGAGTGAAATGAATTTTCATTCCGGAAACTACAGATACAGATGAACAATTTGGTTGGTATTTAAATTTTGCTGACGTAGACGTAGCTGTTAGGAAAAAAATTCTAATTGGGAAATAGTAGATACAGTAAGGACTTTACAAAAAGCTACTTAATAACAGTTTGTTACTCTTTTCAGCGTCTGAAGAAAAGACAGGGCAAAATGGGGGGAATGTACTTCGTTATAATGTGTAAACATTCATACATGCTATAGTTTGTGCTTGTGCAAATTTATGTACAATTATTTTACAAGTCTAAACATAGCCGCACTTTGTACGGATATAATTAAGAGGCTAAAACTGCAAAAATATAAATAATAAATATGCGCACTATTTTACAACAGGATAAGATAAGATAAGATAAGATAAGATAAGTTTTATTTCAAGTCGGCAAGTTTTCAACATTACAACATAAGCTCTAGGAGCTTTTATAACCGACTGTAAATAACATAAAGTATAAGATCAACAAAGATAAAACAGCTACAATAAAAAATGATTAGACATGATATATATACATCACATGCATAAAATAGACCTTTTAGGATATATTTATAAAAACGAATCATATGCTAAAAAACTAAAAATAATAGTTTACCCAAATCTACATCACTAGCAAAGTCTAGTATCTAAAAATTTACTTAAAGTTCAATAATATACCGAGTAATCAATTAAAAATTTAATGAATTATTTAAATAAATAAATAAATGAAAATACTAAAAAACAACATACATTTTTATATATAATTTAAATATGAAAGACTATGGATTATCAGGCTACACAAAGACAGAAGGTATTAAACATGTAAGTCATTAGTTGAACTCATTTAACAGCTAGCTTGAGTCATGCTGGAAAAGATAAGCAAAAAAAAAACAAAAAAAACAACAAAACAAAAAGCAAAATCAAAACAAAAGATCACAAAATAAAGCAACATCCTATCTAGAAACTAAATGATAATATTAACATAAGCAGGGAAGAATAGCAAAAACACATTTAAAGCAAGCAAGAAAAAAACTGAAGAAGCTAAATGATAAATGTTCATACCCAGAAAAATAAATAAAAAAGTGGAGTAAATCAAGATATAGAAGTTAGCTGCAAGCAATACATTTACACTGTTTACCATTCCAGGATGAAATTAACTTTTTAAACTGAGCAAAATTTGAACATTTTCTAAAATTTTCGGGTAGAGTATTCCATAAAGCAGGTGCAGCATACCTGAAAGATTTTTTACCTGTAGTTGTAGTTCTTACTTGCGGGATCTGCAAAATATTTGAATATTTAAAATTAATACCAGTAGTTTTCTTGACAATAAGGTCAGACAGAACAGCAGGAGACATATCATGAAAAATTTTAAAAGTTTCAATGGCCATAGCCCTCATTCTTCTTATTTTTAGAGTTGGTATATTAACTTTTATCAGCATATCTTCATAACTTGAATTAAAATCATTATATACAAATCTGAGTGCTCTATCCTGTAGTTTTTCCATCTTGTTTGTATTATTTTCTGAACAGAAATGCCATGCCATAGGACAGAAATTAAAATTGGACAAAATAAAAGTATGAAAGATTGTTAGCCTATTTGTTTGATTTAAATTGTGACCTATTCTTTTGAGGATGTTTAACTGATTAGCAGCTTTTTTACATATATTGCTTATGTGAAAATTAAAATTTAATTGTTGATCAATGTCGATGCCAAGGAGTTTTACAATTTCGTCACATGTTATTTCACTAGTATTAATTTTGAAAGCTGGGGATTTAGTGAAAGTTTTCTTCCCTACAGCAATAGCTTGAAATTTATCAGGGTTAGCTTGCATTTTATTAAAATGAAACCAATTTATAAGATAGTTACTTTCTTGTTCTAAGGTACATATTAGTTCATCAAAATATTTAGTCCGAAAAGAAAGGGTATTGTCATCTGCATAGTTATATAAGGTACATTTTTTTATAAAGAAAAATATGTCATTTATGAAAATATTGAACAGTAGAGGGCCCAGGATTGATCCTTGAGGGACACCTTTGGATATATTAGCCCATGAACTTACAATATTGCCTATTTTTATTTGCTGTTTCCTGTTTGACAGATAAGATTGCATGAGGTTGGTGGCAGGGCCTGATAAGCCATATGCTTTTAGCTTATCTAAAAGAATGTCATGTGGCAGACAATCAAATGCCTTAGATAAGTCCATCAAAATTGCTGCCACATATTCATTGTTATCCAGGGCCTGTCTCCAGTCCTCAAGCAGTCTTAACAGAGTAGTTTGACACCCATGGCCTTTCCTAAAAGCACATAAATAATTGTCAAATATATCATCAAAAAAAGCAGAGAGCTGATCAAATAATACCTTTTCAAAAAGTTTAGATGGAATAGGTAATAAACTTACTGGTCTATAGTTAGATTTGGTCATAGCGTCATTTTTTTTGAAAAGTGGTTTTACTTGTGCTTGTTTTAATTTAGTCGGAAAAACTTGTGATTTAATTGAGATGTTAATTAGATTTGTCAACGGTTCAACTAGTGATGGTTTACCTAGTTTAATAAATTTGGCTGAAATTTTATCTGCCCCTGTGGCCTTTTTAACATTTAGATTATTTATAAGTTTAGATATATTACCTTGTGATGTTTGTTCAAAGCTAAAGGCATCTTGTAAAAAATTTCTATCATTGATTTGAGCAATACTAGGATGATTTTCTACATTGTATTCATAATCTTTCCCTATAGATTCTGCTACATTTGTGAAAAAGCTATTAAAAATTTCAGCAACTTCTGAGTCGTCTGATATAATATTATTATTTTCATTAAGAATAATTTTTGGCTGTTCTAGAGTACATTTATTTGATAAATATGGTTTGATTGTATCCCAGAATTCTGATGATTTGCATCCTCCTATACACCTTTCATTAAAATAATTGTTTATTGACTTTTTCTTTATCTTATTTACATTATTTCTAGCTTTTCTATATTGTTCCCATGTTTTGGAATTTTTACATTTTAAATATTTATTATAATACATTTTTTTGTTATATATTGCTTATAAGCATGCATCGATATATTATTCCAGAAATATCGCAATTTGTTGTCGGCGTAAAGAGAATGCAATATTTAAGACAGTCCCTTTTAAATCAATAATGCGTGTGCACTAAACGAAAAACGAAATAACTGGAATGAACCGGGATCAAATGTTAAGAAGTCTGCAAATCACAAACTGTCAAAGGCAGTTACGCCGACACTGTACCAGGAATACAGCGACTTTCTAGTTTGACTGGTGGAGGGCGACGAGATCTGTTCCCCTCATAGCATTCCTTTTGGTATAAAAAATGTTCTCAAACACACCAATGCATTACATATGTATTGCTTGCGACGGCAAAACTATTAAAACTTTTTTGACACGTTAATGTTATAACGTGCAGATTATATGCTGTGTGCGGATATAATGCAATGTGCTGGTGATTCAATTAAAATTCACAGGACTTTTTTCATCGTTTCTCAAATATTTCTTTTGCAAGTCCTGGTTTTTTGGTGAAAAAATATTTCTTGTAAGTGTTTCATCCACATAAGCAAACTTCACTCGTTTTTCTTTATGTCTTTCATCATTAACATGGGAGATCATCGCTCCTTGATCGCAACCCCTTAATTCTAAAACATCATTAAACTAATTGCAATCTTAGAGATGGAAAATTATATCATAATTATCAAATATAATCAACTATAAAGTCTAAATTTGATCTCATTTAATATCAAATCATGAAAGACTAATATTAATAATGCCAAGGTTAAAAACCAAAATATTACTTTCAGTTCCATTTTGTTCTGATTTTCTAATTTATTTCACAAGACCTCGCCGGAATAATAACACAATTAGAGCATATGCCACAAAATATGCTGTTTGAATTACCAATGAAAAATTACTTGCAGCTTCAATAAGACTGGCACAAGGTGGCTACATACTAAAACATATTTACAGAAATTTAGAAAGACCGGATATCAAAGAACCTCAACCTCCTCCCACACTATTAGTTCATCCTGAACTTTTAATTCTTATAAACAAAGAGATCGCGTGCACTTGAATAATCAATACAATAGAAGAGAGGATTAATGCACCCTTTTCGTGCATTAACATCTGTTGAAGCACGAAAACGCATGTAAAGCCTGCGCCCCAAGGATTTAACTTCTGCAGATATTAATGCACAAAATCATGTATTAAAGTTATTCTTATATAATAGTATACGAGTGATTCGGTGATTCTGCTATTCGAATTTGTTTTCAATATAAAGAAACCGGTTTCGTATTGATTAAGCGCATGTATGATATGTTTTGATAATAAGATAACTGGGGGTTGCTATTTCAATTAGTGGTATTGCATGGTGTCAGAATCACGCATATTAACAAGAACTGTCGGCAGGACTGTTTTCTGCGCTTGATAGTTAAACAAGAGCCAGGATAATGAAGAATTTTATGTTTTAAAAGGGCCATAATTCTGTCAAAATATAATATAAGAATAATGACCAGTGACCTTCTATAATGCACTCAAATAAGTGTTTCAACCACTTTCCTTATTCAATTTTTTGCGAAACCAACTTGCAAGCAAAACGTTAACAAAGTGTGATGCCGACGCCTTGTGAGTATAATATCGCTCTCTATTCTTCAAAATGTCGAGCTTAATAATACGCTCTATGGTTTTATCTATAAAAAACATGTTTCTTCTCTGTGAATACCATGTGACAGCAGTTAAATTACATCGCAGAAAACTGAATAGCTTTTACATCCGGATACTGGGACACTTGGTAAACACAATCATTTTGTGCAATAGATAAACATAATATGGTTAAAATCAATAAGATAATCGTTTTTAACAGTTCCATTTCCAATGCTTATACTCATTTGCAGGAGAACGTTCTTCTTTTAGGGAAATTCTAAAAATATATATGACTTACAAATATAAACATAGCCTCTCTCGGACCTCACATACCACCTTAAACTGCTGACGAAAAAGGTTTGACATAACAATGTATAGAACGAAACAATAAACAATGCTTAACTAAACCTTGAAAACTAAAATAGTAACATAATCTGAGATAAAGAACAAAAAATGTAAAAGAATATAAATGACATCAATGTAGACCACAACGATATAAGGAATCCGGCTTTTAATATTCGGGACAAACTGTTAAACTGAGCCTGTAATTTCATGACAAAATATCCCAGTTCATATTCTTTTTACATAAAGTTATTAGATACAAATATAACAACATATTTGTTTACTTGATTTTTAAGAATCAAAATGAAACTAGTTAACACAATATGACATTCTTATAATAACAGCTCCTACCATGGGCCAAAAAAAGCATTCCATAAGAGACGAAAAGAAACATAATATAAACAATAAGAAACGAGTGCTGTCATTTTGGAATATAATATGTTAATCATATTATTATAAATTTTAGTTTGCAACAGCACAGATAGTCCATGTTTAAATGGTCTTATAGTTCTTACAAATAAATCGCCAAGTAATAAGGTTAAAACCAACATACTTTATAAGAAGGAAATAGAGGAATTTGAGTGGCAAATTTGCTTCTCTAGTATAAAAGAAATTAATGTTTAAGAATATAACAAATAAAGCATGTGGTGGTCCTGTATTTGTAGACATTGTGGTCTTCTATTTCAGATAAGGATTTTAAGTTGTCCTAGCAGAAAATATGCATAACTACATTTAACCGTAGAAACAGAGAACAATATCACTTTTTCATATCAAAATATCAAAGTCTGCTCCCTCGTGTCTATTTTGGACCTTCACGAGGACTAACTTTTAATGTCGCTTTTCACTAAGAACCTCATTTTTAGGTGGGCGAACTTATCAGAAGTTTTCAAAAGAAACACGCAAAAATCAACGTAATTACTTGTGCTGGCCTAAACAGACTCTAAAGAATATATTTTGCATTCACAAATGTGACAGATTAAACGTTTACTTGTGCTGTAATTTTATCGTCAGAAAGTTAAATACCGATATTTTACATATTGTTGTTTGAAAGCGAAAGAAGACTTTAAGTCACAATCTTTCTCATACTAACCAGCACTATTTAACCTTGCTCAGACAGGACAGCGATATTCTGTACAGATATCTTCAAACAAATATGAACAACAATTTTATTTCCCTAAGGCATTCTTCATCTACAAGATAATTTTGTCGGAACGAAAGAAATTGACAGAAGTCACGACCCTTATTGTTCACTGTAATATTTCTATACGATATATACCAACAATTCAAACTATTGTTATTTACTTCCTTATTGTTTTAATTATCCTATGATTGGGTGAAAAAATAAGGAGCTGAAATCGCCAATAAGAAATACTAAATATAATCTGAATTTATATAAATAAGCAAACTTAAGCTTTGGTTCATAAGTTTATATCATCACGTCTTATACTCAGTTGTTACTCTGTCTATTCGATTGACATAGTTTCAAATATTTTTCTTTGGACTAAAATTAATAAACGATAAAATGGCTATAAACACATGCTTCATATTAATATCGCTATTTTGTGTGTTTACGATGGGAAACTGCCGATTCGTTCTATACGACTCGGAAAACGCTGATACAAACTTTGACATTGGAACACAATTTGCCAATATTAAAAAGATGTTGGCCGATTTCTTTTCCAGACTAAATGTCTTAGAACGCCAAAGTAAAGGTAACATAGTTTTTTATTTAAATATTGTATATTGAACGTAATATTTTAACATATAGTTGATAAAAATTTGTATTGTCTCATAAACAATTTCGTATAAAGATAAATGTCACAGGCACTCGGATTTTAGATTCCCGACCTTCACAGCCCTTGAATAAATAAAACTTAAAGTATTATTTATTACAAGAATTAATTTTAATTTGTTACTTATATTAGTATGAGAGTTTCTAACACGCGAACATGTTTGAACAGAATTTCATATCGTTTCAAAAAGTCATTTTTTTGCCAACGCTTCAATGTCCTGAAGATACCAATCTTCAAAATATAAACACAACTGACCTACATGAATTTCAAACATTGATATTATTGCATGTCATTTCTTTTGGATGTAAATCAGTCGAAGTATATATTCTTCTGATAAATAAATATAAGTATCTATCCGATCATACTTTTTTTCCCAAACTTTGCACATTAAATTAAATTTTCTTAACTTTGTCACATGTTTTTTATGAATTCATGACGACTGTAATGTTCCCGCAACTTACTGCGTAAAAAATGCAGGGAAACTAGAATATTTCGTAAAAGACTTTTATGACTGAAAATGTACGTTATTCTCTATATAACTAATATATAACTATTTTATTTCTTTTTACGTTAAAATTTTTACATTTAGTGTTTGAATATCATTTTTTATTGAATTATGTTTCTTTAAAATTTCACGGTGTTCATGTTATATAACTGGATGAAATTCCTCCACATGTGAACAAAATTGCACGTTTTTTTTCGAGAAACATGCTCGGTTCGCAGCATAATATGAAAGCGCAAAACAGTGCCGAAACCCATTCCGGTCGTCTCACATCAAACGGAAGCGAACGTTGTTATCTTTATGAAGTTATGATATTTTAGGGAGTTTTGTAAACGTTGTCAAAATAGCGGAAACAAGTTTTAGGTTCGAAACATGTGACCAGGTCGTAACAACATGCAAACATATTTTGATATCCAGTTTGCAAGATAAAATTAGACTGAGTATCTATGATAAATGTACCCAATTATCTGAAGTTATTGATGACCTTGTCAGATCTTAACAAGAAGTGTCATTAAAAAAATTCTCGGCCGAAGAAAACTAGATAACTTGTATCTTAAATTAAGGAATGAAAGTATGTCATAATGATTTCTTGTAATGTCAAAAATCTTGAAAATAGACTCTTAATATGAATGTGTATTTTAACAAACTTGTCGTGTTAAGGCAAATGAACTCAATTGTTATCACCAAAATCCACCCAATCGGTAGGCAATTATTTTTTTATTAATAATTTTTCAATTTGCAAAAATATATGAAAATTATAAATATTATATCACTTGTACACATCAATAACCATATACATTTGTAATATATTAGACACTTGTTAAACAACATAAGCGTAGGGTATCTGATAAGTACGTATATTATTCTCGTTATTTTGGATAATTTTAAAACTCAGATCTTGTGGAAAATTAACTCAGTAAGTTCTTACGTAAAATAAACTGTTTATAAGAAAATATACTGAGATCTGAGTGTAAATTTTTTTGTGTGAGGAAGTATTGTTAAACGGAGATTAAATGTCTGAACATTTTAAATAGAAAGTTAAATAACTATCCTGTACATTTTATTCCAGAACAATCCTTAATATTTTATCATATAACGACAAGAACTCTTCTTTTAATTTTAGCTTAGAATGTCAAAAACTGTCCTTTACGTTTTATTTAACAATTGCCAATGAGATTCCAAGATTTCATTTTGAATTTTTAAAATGACCACTGAAAACTCTTCTTATATTAAGTTCTTCCCTGTAAATTTTACAAGAAGTCAAGATGGAAACAAGCCGGCATTTGTCCGGAAAAATGCAAATTTTTCATACACCTTAACATTTTATGTGTAATGTTTGACTAGTAAAATACAAAATTATATTCATATCATTTTTTAACGTTGAAAGCAGTTTTTTGCTTAAGGCTTTTATTGGTGAACGGCATGAAAAATTTACTTACATATACATGAATGCCGGAAATATATTATAAATACAAACATCATTTGAATTATTATCAATTTTGTCCATTCTGAGATACTTTTTATTTTTTTGCAGGGAACATGACGTCAGATATGCCAAGAGATGTGAAGTGTTCAGACGGCTGGATCACATTTAAAGATTCGTGTTATTTCTTTGACACTAAAAACCTCGATTATCAATCAGCTGAGGTACCTTGTGCTTCTACAATTTTCTTAGTCTATATATATATATTTCTATTGTTATTTTAAATATGTTGAATGTTCAAATGTCAATCAAAAAAAGTAAAATGATGTATACATAATTGAATTATTATATTTACATACATAATTCTAAAATAAAGTATAAATATTGAGGAATATATGAATACAAACATTAATCAATGAAAGGAAAATAAATTATCATTATTTACTATTTTCCTTTTTAAAACAATTTATGATATGGGTTTTAGAATGGAGGAGCCAAGTTTAAATACATGATTGAATGTTTCTTGCTAGAAATAATTTTACATCGTAAGTTGAATGTCTCTATTTCTCTTGATTGAAATTTCAACTTTGTGTTTCGAAATATTTATCAAACGTTTTATCAGGATAATAGAACTATCATAGAAAGCTTATTTAAAAGTAATCTAGTTTTTGATATAGTTGTACCTTGAATATGTATCATTGTTTATATATTCTGATATTTGTGGTGTTTCAGGAGGAATGTGGCAAATGGGAGGCCCATGTAGTACGTTTAGAGACACAAGAAGAAAATACATTTCTAAAATCAATCATGACCAATCATTTCAAAGGTAGAATTAAGATTTAAATTTTTAATTCTTACTGTGAAAATAATTTTCAAAATGATAGAATGTAAAACGAAACAACATAATTATGCTAATAAAATATTACTATTTGAAATACACGATATAAATTTCAGACAACCGTTATTGGATTGGAATGACAGACATAGAAACAGAAGGATTGTGGAAGATATCAGGTACAAATGAAATTGTACCATTCACAGACTGGAAAGGCACTGAACCCCAAAACAACGGAGGAAATGAAGATTGTGCTATATTAACTTGCGCCCTTGCCTACAGTTGGGCTGATGTGCAATGTTCCTTGAAATATAGGGTGGTTTGTGAGAAAGATAGCAGGAGTATTAAATAGATAGACGAAATGATTTTAGAAAAAAATGTTGATGCTTTTGTTTTATTCACTTTTTAGATTAATGTATTTTTAACATCAACATGCTTAGAGCTTTGAATATTTTTCTTTAAATCGACAATGTATATAAAATTTTTTTTTAATTTAATTTTTATGTTAGACTTATATTTTCGTCTGATTAAAAGAAAACATTGATATTTAAGTAAAATGTTTAATTCAATGTGTGTTTTAAATTTTACAGTAAAATAAATAAGTTAGAAAACTTAATTAAAACGGTTGTCAGTCTTAATCATGAAAATAACAAAAAATAGGTTCATTACCTTTTAAACCTGAAATATAAGTCATTAAACAATGCTTATTGAATAACATAATTTAAATAACACAATGGCTTGTCAGTAATAGTATAATATCACCCCGAGGAAAATACTGTTACCCGAGGCGTTATCCTATCTAGAATATTCATCACATGATTTTTGACCATGGCCATTTACGATGATATCCTTCATCTGCCTATCACAACTGTTATATTTCACGAATAAAATTAAAAAAAAATATCCTTTATTGCATGCTTTAATTGTCTGCTTGTTCCATTTTGACACACACATGTTATTATTCACATGCAATAAATTCCGCTGAAAACTAATGTTTATTTTTTGACTATTCAACCAAAAATAATTTAAGATCCGAAACGAAATTTCTTAGTAACATGGTATACTTGTTTTAACGGTAAAAATAACTGCCAATGGCAAAAATGCAAAGGGTATTAAACTAGGATGACAACTGTGTTTGAAAATATCTTTTCAATTTAGTAGTTCATTTTATTGATTTTTTCGTTACAGAAAGAAATCAACTTCATGCTGTCCATAGATATTTAAACTCTAAAGAACCTACAAAATGGTGATTTTGTGTCTATTTTTGCTTGCCCCAGATTTCATTGATTTTACATTATGACATTCAGAACACCCTTTACACTATTCTTATTAAACCCAAATAGTCTTAACTTTAAACACTTTAGCAGTAGCATTGACCTGTATCCCCAGCAAGCCCACCATAATACAGTTACCATATTGATGGTCAGCATCGAGCTGATTTCTTTCTTTTGTAACACCAAATGTCGACATTGTATGAAGAGCAACGATTGTATTTCCCTAAAAGAAAACAAAAATTATTACAAATCAAAATTTGGAAAATGTAATGTTCCATGAGATACCTACTAATATTATTAGTCATTCCCAGCGGCTCAAAGTAATACACAGATCTGATTCCCAACCTTGTAGTTATAGAAACTGATATAACAGCATTGTCAATTCCTTAAGCTTCAAATCAGTTATGGCTTCCACTCTTAAAAACTAAAGGTATCAAAGGAGTTGTTAAGGAGATTTCATAGCATAAAGATTTCATACGAGTTGTTGGAGGGGGTGGGTATAGTAGGAAATCGATTAACAGCAGAACATAGTGCACATAAACGATTGTCTGCAGTATAACTATGCCCAGACATTGGAAAACTTAAGTTACAGAAAATGCTGCGTAAGAGCTTTTGCAAGTTATGACTGAAGCTCGGGAAAAAGTACACACGTACACAATATGTAGTCAGACGTGAAACGACCTCGTGGACGCTGTGCAAACAAAAGTAATTTAAGTCAATACTCACCATTGCAGTGAAATCTTTTAAATTATATAAAAAAGTAATGATATCTTAAAACGAGAAATTTGTCATAAAGAACAAATCGCAACAATTATTTTAAGTGCGTGCACAATTAGCAGTCTACGACGAAGAGCTCTCAGTTTGACGACAATGGCTCAATCTTTTTCTGATACTTGATAGAAATACTCAGTGCAGCCAGCGTGGATGGTTACTTGCAATTTCCACTACCGTCCATGGACAGGCTTAATGAAATCGAGCTATAACCATTGTCAAATATGCCATTTTTTACGTTTTTGAAGTATTCCTATTTGCTCTCTTTTATTGAATAGTTAAACGGTGTTGTTTCATTTTTTGGCGTTCTTCCGAGAAAATTTAGTGTTGTAATTTCAATACTGCATAAGCTGGTGCTAAGGTCATGAGAGAGATGTAGCTCATTGCATTATCTCACATTGATAGAGACAATCAAACCGGATCTGTAGTTAAGGCCAACTGTTCCTTTGTTTCTATTGCACTCAAATGGCCTTCCTTTTTCCGGATTTTTATACTTAAACAGCCGATATCAAGTGTTGTGTGGCAGCCTTCGGGTCGTTGCTTCCAATACTTTAAGTGTTGAGCATTAAACACTGCTAAAGCCGTTAAAAATAGTTGTTATCCTTGATTGATTCGTTTTTGTTTTGTTTTACTTTTTGCCCGTAAAAAGTAGAGACCATGTATGCGATCCTAATATAAATGGGCAGCACTTCAGTATTCAAAATCAAAATATACAAAATCAAAACAATTTGATGTTAAAACAATTATTTTAGATACATTTACACCTATCTTTTTGAAAATGTCCTTATTCGCCTTATTCAATTTTATATGAAATATCAACAAGGTAGAGCGACATTCAATAAACAAATCCCTCAACACAGGATCACTGGCTAACCAAACAGATAATACAAACCTACAAGGCAATATTTAAAAGATCGATAAAAGGACAAGGATGCACGGGAAAGGGACCAGTTGACAGGATAATGGTAAGGTTAAATTGGAAAAAAGTCTATAAGTAAAGAGGAGATACTTAGCATAGACACAAAGCAAGAAATATAATAACAATTAACAAGATAAACATCTGAGGAACACATATCTCTACCGTATCTCAAACATTATACATATTTTCTATTCGTTTTCAAGGTCACACATCTCGAGCGACTTCTCTACCATAAATAAAAATTTTAGCACTTAGGAGCATACGCCATTGAATAAATGTTACTATGAAATCCCCAAAGAACGTCCAAAACAACGAAATTGAAAATGTTGCAGGTTCGGTTTGATCAATCATCAACGTTAAAGAAACGTAAAATACAAGCTAGATAAATAGATGCAATAAGAAATATACTCGAAATACGAACAAAATATTAATATTGATTCCATTAAGTTGGCACAAAAATCGACATTAAACATTCAGTTCGACATTTGATTTATCAATGCTGACTAGACATAGAGCACAACATTCAGCTCATCGTTCATTATCTTTCTTTTTGATCGTTGAATTTGAATGTGAAGCTGGTTAAACATTTGATTTTTTGTCTCTTTTTTAATGTAATGGTGGGATGAGAATCTAGCTAGATATTTCAGCACAGCAAAACATTTGGCTCGACATTCTTTTTTTGTTTCCCATTGTGAATTTTGAGCTGGGATGTAAAGCTCGCTAGACGTTCAGCAAACATTCAGCTCAGCTCGACATTCGATTTTTTGTCTCTGTTTAAATTTTAAGCTGGCTAGATATTCAGCACAACATTCAGCTCGGCATTCGTTTCTTTCTTGCAATGTCAAGACTGGACATTCAGCCTACATCCAGTTCGATATTCTTAGAATGACAAGCTGTGATTCGAAGCTGTCTAAACATTTAGCACAACAAAAAGCTCATTTTTTGTGTTTCGTTTTTGAAAGTTGAGCTTGAAATGAGAAGCAGATTTGACATTCAGAAAACATTCAGATCACTATTTGATTGTTGTGCTGAATGTATAGCTCGCTTAACATCCACGCTCGACATTCAAAACAGAGACAAAACGAAGGACGAACTGGATGTTGTGCTGGATGGATGTCTAATCAGCTACACAACTCAGCTCGCCATACATAAGGTAACAAAAGAAAACGAATACCGAGATGAATGTTGTGCTGAATGATAAGACAGACTCACATCCTAGGCCGACATTCAAATAGGAGACAAAACGAAAACCAAACCAAACAAAACAAAACAAAACAACCCCCCCAAACATCCAATACAACAAATGTCGAGCTGAATGTTGCGATGAATATCCAGCTTCATACACCAGTTTCATGTGAAAAAAGGGGACACAAACCAATGTCGAAGTGAACGTATGCTGAATATCTAGTCAACTTCACTTCACTCAGCTCGAATGTCAAAGAGAGACAAAAATTGTAAGCTGAATGTTTGCTGAATGTCTAGCCAGCTTCACATCCAAGGTCGACATAACAAACAGAGACAAAACGAAGGACGTGTTGGATGTTGTGCTTAATTTTAAGTCAGCTTCACAACCCAGCTTGACATTCAAAAACGAAACGAAAAACGAACGTCGAGCTGAATGTTGTGCTGAGTGTTTAGCCAGCTTCTCATCCCCCAGTCGACATTTGAAAAGATTCAAAAATCAAATGCCGAGATGAATGTTTATCCCTTAATGACTGGCCAGCTTCACACCCCTTCTCAACGTACAAAAAAGAAACAAAAAATCGAATGTCGACCTCCATGTTGTCCTGAATGTCTATACAGTTTCACAACCAAGCTAGATTCACATCCAGCTCGACATTGAAACAGGAGACATAAAAGAAAGTAAAACTGAATGTTTCACCGAAATTGGAGACAAAAAACGAAGGACGAGCTGAATGGTGCGCTGAATCTTTAGCCAGCTTCACACCCAGCTCGATATCAAAAAAGAAGACAAAAACCAATGTCGAGGTGAATGTTTGCTGAATATCAAGTCAGCTTCACTTCCCAGCTCGAATTGTAAAAAGAGACAAAAATCGAATGTCGTGCTGAATGTCTAGCCAGATTCACATCCAAGCGCAATGTTAAAGTAAGAGACATACCGAATGTTGAGCTGATGTTATGCTGGATGTCTAGCCAGCTTCACATCCCAAGCCCACATTCCAACAGAGGCAAAACGAAGGACGAGCTAGATGTTGTTCATAGTAATAACTCAGCTTCACGACCCAGCTCGACATTAAAAAAAACAAAAACAAAAAACAAAACAAAAAAAAAAAAAAAAAAAAAAACGAAAAACGAATTTTGAGAAGAATGTTGCGCTGAATATCTAGACAGCTTTTTATCCTTACTCGACATTAAAAAGATACAAAAATTGAATGTCGAGATGAATGTTTTCCTGAATGTCTGGCCAGCCTCACACCTCAGCTCAACTTTCAAAAAATCAAATGCCGAGCTGAATGTTGTGCTGAATGTCTAAACACCTTGACAACTAAGCTAGATTCACATCTCATCTCGACATTGAAAAAGACCAAACGAAAGAAAAAATAAGACGGTAGAACTGAATGTTTCACTGAAAAAGGAGACAACCCCCCCCCCCCAAAAAAAAATAAAAACCCAAAAAAAAAACAAAACAAACAACAAAAGCAAACAAAAGTAGAACTGAATGTTTTGCTGAATGTCTTGCCAGCTGCACATCACAACTCCACATCCAAAAGAGTAAGAAAAATGTCAGGCTGAATGTTTGTTGAATGTATAGCCAGCTACAATACCAAGCCAGCTCGACAATTAAAAAAAAAACTAAAAAAAAAACCGAATGTCAAGCTGAATGTTTGCTGAATGTCTAGCCAGCTTCACATGTTTGTTGCAAGTCTATCTAGCTTCTCATCCCAGCTTGACATTTGAAAAAGGAGATTAAAATGAATGTAAAATAAACGTTGTGCTGAAAGTCTAGCCAGCTTTAAGTCACAGATAGATATTAAAGAAAGAAGACAAAAAAGATTATAAAGCTGAACGTTTGCTGAATGTCTAGCCTGCTTCACGACCCAGCCACAGGGGCTAATGTCATCTTTTTATGTTCTTACTATACATATAATATAACAAGGGATACAACTCAAAATTGCAAGTAAATAGAACGCAGTATACGACAGTTTCATCATTTTTCTTTTCAATGTTGGATTTTCATGAAAGAATTTATTATTTAAAAAAATACAAGGACAATCTTTTATATAAAACTACCATTTTTTTTTATTAAACACACGTTCGTAAAATTTCGATTTGCAAAATTACACAAATAAAACGAGATATTGTTTCAACGTATGCTCATATGAGGAAGTTTAACCATGTAAACCGATTCATATCAATCACCCACCACGAACAAAGATGCAATCATTAACTTATGGTACAAACTATTCCAATAAATTTGGTTTGTATTTATTTTCTATCCTTGGCTTCCATTTTGAATGTTGTCCGTATGTTCCAAACCCAATTTCTATGAGTGACTGTGAGTTTAATTGGTTTATGAATAGTAATAATAAGGATAACAATAGCATATTGCCGCAAAGAATAGCGGTTATTCATCAATGCATGAAAAAACTCGCAACATAAACGCACCTGTACAATAGGCGACAGTTGGTAAGCCAAAGTAAATATTGAAATATTAGTTAGTTCTTGCAATGGTACACGTCTTATAAACAGTTTTTAGAGAACTTGGGTAATGAGCAGTCCATATTTTATCTTTTTCAATAACGTTGGAAGAAAAGAGGATATTTCAGATAGTTTACATGCGTAAATGCATTTTACGAACGCATGCTGATAATTCGAGGCTACAACTTGTATCCCTTGTTTATGTTATATAATGAGTTTAAATAAAATAATGACAGATTTCCCTGGGGTCTCAGCTCGACATTTAAAATTTGGGACAAAAACGTATGTCGAGCTGAAAGATTTGCTGATACGGCCTGACACTGCTTATGGAGACTCTTTTTCATTTATTTCTATACATGAATAATTATATTTCTTTTCACGCATGTTTGAAAATAGTTCTATAGTTTCAAGGTAAATGGTTTGTTTTTGTTGTTGTTGTTTTTCTTTTTAGGAAAAATATGGTCCTACTTTTTCATTTTTATAAATATATTTGTTTGTTTTCGTTCAGGTGAAGCATGGTTCCTACTTGTTCATATTTTAAAGGGGTTTTTAGTTGTAAAACATAACTTGATTATCTTTCTTTTTTCTGTTTTTGTTGAGTTTCTTAAAGAAAAGTAAAATAAAAAATCTATCTTAAAAGTCCGATACGAACTTTCAGGGTCCGGTATACTTATTTTTTTTATTTTGGCAACTTCATTAACATTTTAGCATGATGCATAAACTAATGGTCACAAAAATTACTGGATTCAAAATTAATACGTCACCATTTTGCAACTTAAATACTATCTTAGGATATGACTGGTAACATGTTCGTGGACCGTACCTTAGTGTTGGAAAGGGCGGACTGAACCCTATTAAACCACACATACATACCCACACGCACGCACGTAACCTCACACACGCACAATAAAGTATTTTGTTTCGTCGGATAATCTTTATGAATTAGGAAGTTACTTAAAAGGTTATCTTCAATCTTTAAACGATGATCAGTGATAATAAAGCATTCATTTTCAGATGTTTGTGTGTCTATACTGGACGCAAACAACAATCATAATTCTAAATTTAGAATATTCTTTCGTTTATCATAATATATGCGGAAGATAATCACAAAACTTTTTTTTTCTGCTGGTGATGGTTTTAAAGGTACCCGACCTAACCATTTCCTCGGTACCTTATTATGAATGAATGATGCTTTACTCAACACTAAAATTTCAGAATATCTATTTCTTTTCCCTCGTTTTTCTTCATTATTTCGACTCACAACATATATCAAAGATGAAAATACATGTATTAGATTGATTTATCTCCATACCAATCAAATACTTCTTATTATAGAATATTCCTGTGTTTGTATACATGTATTACTATTAATTTAATTTGTTATAAAATACAATACTACTGAAAATGCATTGAAGTGTTTCTTTTATTTTTAATGGCTATAACATTTATTGTTGCGAATGTAAACTATACATGCTGTTATTTTTTCTATTCAAGTAAATGTTACGTTAAATTTTTTTTTTAAAAAAAAAACTTTAGAAAAAAAAATTTTTTTTTAAAAAAAAAAACCCCTTTTTTTAAAAAAACCCTTTTTTTTAAAAAAATTTTTTTTTTTAAAAATTTAAAGGGGTTTTTTTTTTTTTTTTTTTTTAAAATTTTTCAAGTATTTTTAAAAAAAAAAAAAATGTTACTTAAAATTTTTTTTTTAAAAAAAAAAAAAAAAAATTTAAATTTTGGGGTTTTAAAAAAATTTTTATGGTTTTTTTAAATTTTTTTTGTTTTAAAAAAATTTTTTTTAAAAAAAAATTGGGTTTTTTTTTTTTTTTTTTTTTCCCTTTCCCCCTCCTTTAAAGGGGGGTTAAACATTTTTACGAAAAAAATTATCTTTTTGAAACTATAAAATGTCACAATTTGTGTGATTTTAGAGAGAACGAGAAAATGCCCAGATGCATGGATTCAACATAACGATTCCTGCTTCTTTTTTGATTCCATTCCTGTCAATTTCACTACGGCAGAGGTAGTCATTTTTTCATATTTATTTACTTTGTTAACGAATAACAGTATTATTATTTTGCACATGGTAAAACAGTTTTTTTATCTGTACAGATATGAGCGAATGAGTATATATACAACTGTATATACATGTAACATGAATATTCAATGTATAAACTTGTTTTAAATTAGAATAAATCATTTTCTTAATAACTTTTTTACAGAATTTCTGTAAAAGACATAACGCTCATCTGGTACATTTAGAAACAAGAGAAAAGAATGCATATTTGCAAAGTCTAATGCCAGAGGTTTATAAAGATAAGGAAGGTAAAAATGCTTGAAGAGTCACAATAATGCTGTTTTTTCCGACTTCTTATCTAAAAGAGAATCGTTTTGAGCATTAATTATTCTTCGTTATTACTTGTTCTTCACCATGAAACGGAAGAAACAAACCTTTAAACGTAAAAAT
This sequence comes from Ruditapes philippinarum, assembly GCF_026571515.1. NCBI lineage: Eukaryota > Metazoa > Mollusca > Bivalvia > Venerida > Veneridae > Ruditapes > Ruditapes philippinarum. The sequence goes on from NW_026858135.1 coordinate 776,335, forward strand.
TGTTATTTACACGCAGCAATAAAGTAATATATTTTCATCAGAAATACGTATGTCCTTTCTACCACCTTAAAGGGTTTGGCCGCTTTAATATGCATAAAAGATGCAAAAACATTTATGAAAAGAAGATATTGCACGACATGTTTAATGTTTATGTAAAATAATATCCAGCAAAACACTTGCTGTTGTTTTCTACGGTTACTTTTATCCAGATCGTAAATATTAGTAATTATTTAATATATCAATTCAATGTTGAATTAAACATTCTAAAATTCTTATATATTTGTACAATAGGGTAGTGTATCTGAAAACTACATTTGATATGCTTTAATATTCAGGCAACTCATTGTCTTCCCTTTTCCTTTCAGTTTCATTAAGTTTTTAAACAGTCGCATTCGTTTTGCATGGCCAATAATGTTTTAAACAGCACTTTCATGATTGTTCCTAAATACTTAACAGAATTATGATTTGTAAGCAAATTTGTTAATATTCATACATTTTAGATTATTTGGTTTGGATTGGCATGACTGATGCAGTGAAGGAAGGAGTATGGAAAATGACAGGGACAGACAAAATTGTTGCCTTCTTCGACTGGTATACTGGAGAACCTCAGAACGAGTCGAATGACCCGACCGGTCAAGACTGTGCCGCCTTTTATTCTCGCGGAAACTTCAAATGGGCTGACATAAATTGCAGCTCGAGGACCGCTTTTGTAGCATGTGAAAAGTCTAAACAAAATTGAGACCATTTAATGACCTTTTTATATTTCTTACATTAAGCCATTAATATCGCTTACTGCTTAAGGCAGATATAACATACATATAATATTTCATGTATTTACTATCATATAATCTTAAGTTACAAATGTTTCGAGTATATCTGAAGCTTTTTTTTATTTCCATGTACATGTATTACATTGACTTTTGATAGTTAATGGTCGACGCAGTTACTACATTGGTGGATATTAAACGTAGGTTTAATACGCTCTTTGGATTTTGGCTTTAAGCAATCCATATGAAAACATTTTTTTATTGATAGTTCATTAGTCAGAATATAAATATTGAATTATCCTCGTAGTAAACATCACATTTCATGATGAGGCAATTCAATGTCAAATTATGACATAGTTTTCAAATGTTTTGCCAAAATAGTTAGAACATCCTATCGTTCGTGAAATGGAAAATAAAGGTATCTACAACATTTTGCTTATTTTCTTTACCCCTATTTTCTTCAATATCGCAGAAAAACAGGTTCTTCAGTATCAACGCTTATCTTTTTAAGAGAGGGAATACATTATCCAAAACAATTTATACCTACTCTCTTACACGATAAACAAAATTAAACAAATAAAAAATAAAACAACATGTTTTTTACACATGTTTCACAGACACTTCCATGTGTTTGTTGTAAGTAACAATATAACATACTTTAATCATAGAAAATAAAATATATAGACATGAAAATAACCGCAAGGCTTAGAAAAAAACACTTTTACTTTTAAAACATAAAAAAACAAGAATAAAGATCAGCAAGGCAAAGGCAACGTTCACAGGACGCGGCCCCGACACACTCAAAAAAACCTGGAGCGGGCATAAGGGTGAAAGGAGTTGGACATGTCATGCGAAATAATATCAACTAAAACGGGCCCATAAGGGAATGAAAGGGATACGGGTTGTAAGGGTGAAACAAGTAACAATACAGACATGAAAAACACGTGAAGGAACACAGAGGGGTACCGCTTTGGAACGGTCAGTGATAGTTAAACCACTGGGGAGTTTTAACCAGTTTAAGGCGCGCCAAACCTCACTCTTAGCCCCAATATGTTCCTGAATGACATGAAAGTGTAAATAAAATTAATCCCCGCCAAGTGAAATTCTAACAATGGTCATGGTTACATTAGACGAAATAAATAAAACACATTATAAATAAAATTTTGTAAATATGTAGAAAAAGGTACAGTCTAATGACCATTACCAAAGTACTCGATGCCTTAAAGGAAGGCAGGGCAACAAGAAAATCACCTACAAGGGCCCGACGAAGCAAGACAGAAGACGAACATTAAAACAATTCAGTCCCAAAGGGCTTTAAGAATTGTCAATCATAGAGTCTCCCACTTAGTCAGTCAGATGTAATTAAAATAGGAAAGGGTAGCGTCCAACTGTAAAAGGGTTGAACACCAAGCATGCGGTATGCCTTAAAATAATTGGGTCATAACCTCTTTTAATAAACCGTTTGATAATTTTAGTGAAGACGGCAGAAACATTTCTATGACCCATGATCCTACGAAGTTTGTAAACCACATCTCCATAGAAGTCAGGTTTGCTAATACCAAGTCGTAAAAGAATATTTAAATTACAATTACATTTTAAAAATAAGTCTGAATTACGATGGTAAAACTTTGTAAAATATTTACGCAATTTATGATAGCGATACCCTTGTTTAAGAAGTTTGTTAGTAATAAATAAATTGCGTTCATTAAAATCATCAACACGACTGCACGCCCTAGCAAATCTAATTAATTGAGAAATATGCACCCTTAATAAGAACTTTGTTACTTCCATCTAGGAGTTTCATACACTTAATAAGAAGTTTCATACTCCTAAGTAACTCCTAGTTACAACTAATTAGGAATTGTTACTCATGATAAACATAATACGTTTGAAAAGCCTAATTTATAAAACAAAATCCTAATAAGGACTTTGTAGGTCCAAATGTTGAGCTAAAAAGACTGAATATAAAATAAATCTAATTTGAACTTTGTAACTTGTAATTAGGTTTTTATACAAAGAACAAATCAGAATTATTCTTCTCCAAATAAGTTTTATAAACTTATAACTTGGACTGGAAAGTCCTAATGAGTTTTTAGAATTTAAAACGTCACACCAAAACATAAAGGTTATATAGTGATTTTCCAGCTTTATTGGTTGCAAGAGAACCTTTGTAGAACCACCGACGTTCCGCAAGCTAGCTTGATAGCTTTCTCAAATGAAATAATCTTAGCGAGATTCGAATCAACAGCGGTGAGGGGCAAGTACACGGAGACTCATCTGGTTATGAATTTGCATAAGTACGCAAAACAATAGACTTCAAAGATGAGTATCATATTCACCTAATATGTAGCGTAGTTGCATACTATATTCAATGGCTTTTATGCTCCCAGAAGGGTGGGCATAAAGTCGCCCCATTGCCCGTTCGTCCGTCTGTCCGTCCGTCCGACCGCTATTCTTGGCTGGGACATAACTTTGAAACAACAAGAGGTATCAACATGAAACTTTGTAGGTAGATATATCTTATTGATTAGAGGTGCAGTGCAAAAGAACCATAACTCTGTCTAGCCTAATTTTGGAATTATTGCCCTTTGTTTATTTTTACACTTTGAACTTTGACCGAGACATAACCATAAAACCATAAGAGGAATGAACATGCAACTTTGTAGGTAGATTGATCTCATTAAAAAGAAGTGCAGTGCAAAATAACCTTAGCTCTGCCTTGCTTAATTTTTTAGTTATTGCCCTTTGTTTATTTTTACACTTTGAACTTTGTCTGTGACATAACTCTGACACAACAAGAGGTATACTTTCCTGTGTCCAAAACCTATTCGGGGAGCCTCACCCGGTTCAACCTGTTCTTGTTTACATTTGAATTGCGAGCAATTGGTCATTTAAAGTGATGAGATCTATGGTGGAAAAAAATGAAATACCATTAAAATCATGTTGATAGTATTAAGCATCGTGTGTAATAACAAACCATGAAAAAGTTATTTATGGATGTTTTTTTTGTTGAAAATAAAATGTTCTGGAACAATAAATTAATTTAGTAATTCATCATATAAATGGCATATTGAATCATGTAGAACTCGATAAACATTTTTTTCAAGGAACATCGAAATGATACGTTTTTATTGTTTTTATCAATATCTAAAATATTTCTTGAAATGTGCTCTGACCGATCAACTTTAAAAACATTTTTCGTCTTGATTCGGCAGATTCCTTCATGTCTTAAGAGTAACTAAATATATTAAAACATTTAAACGATGTAATTTAGAGGTTAATACTTGGTTGCTGCTCGCCATTATGCGATAATGTCCCGAAGATGTACATAAAGGCCTGATGACCGCAGGCCCAAAAGACACAATGGCTTAAAGGACCATTATTGCTTAGCAGTTACCAAGTATTAACGTCTTTTATACCTATCCTGGCGTTCAGACATCGCCGCTAATATTGGATTTTGGTCTTGGTTGATATTTCCAAACAACCGTTTTTATAGAGCCATATACATGTATCCTGTCAAACATCTTTATAACTAATAATATACACGGCAGCTGTCAGTTTATTAAGAAATCATATTTTTTCCCTGAAACGGCAGTTTGCTGTGTTATAAATTCGCCATAAAGACTCCCGAAATTTTATATGGCCATACATTAACTATTGTTAGCAATATAACCCCCGCCTAGCAGTTCGGGTTATATAAACAAACAACCGTTTGTATAGGGCCATACAACCTGTCAAAAACCTTTATAACTAATAGTATCATATTTTGGAGAGCTTTATTTTGAAAAGGTTTCAGAATTAAATCGTATACCAATACATGCACAGTGTGTAAACTGGAGTGTAGGTACATGCATTAACTACTCGCACTGTAGTTAACAGACTTTTCTTTTCCTGGGGTTTACTCATTGTAACGACAGAGAAAGGGATCAAGATAGAAAAGTCATATTCAGATGCTGGCTCGTTGGTTACCTTTTTTCTGGGGTTTCATATTGTGACGACAGGGAATGCGTTTTTATTTTTGCGTATGATACAAAAATAGAACATCAAAACACTCGACAATCTGTTTCATACGCGGGACTACGCCCCCATCCCTGTATAAATCAGATATCCTCGTTCTTCGATGATCTTACTATTAACTTATATTCTAGTATATCTTTTTTTATTTGCCAAACTTCTGTCGGACTAGTAAAGCATTATTTTAACAATTTAACTTAGTTATATCGGATGAAATTTGAAAGAGTTATGTTTGAAAAAATGTTAAAAACACTTTTTTCTAATATTGACATACTGCGCATTTTAAAAATATTATTTTTGAATGACCTAAATGACGTTACTAAATTTTAGGTGTGGTTGTTACACTTAAACAATACATCTTTTTAAAGAGATATTTTCCTTGATTATATCTCATGTTTAGGAATCTTGAAAAACAACAACAACAAAAAAAAAAAAAAAAAAAAAAAAAAAAAAAAAAACACCGTGTTTAACATTTTGATTACAGTAAAGACATTTGGCTATGACATGTTTTTCAACTAGTCTAATAAAAGAGTTTTCTAATGTGTAGAGTTATATACTAGTATATCATAAAAAGTGCCTTCAAGAGGTTGTCCATGGGATACCTGTCGGAACGGACGCCTTTTTTAAAATAACAGTCCAAGCGTGGGGGAGGGGGTCAGGTAAAGTGTCGTCAAAAAGTTGTAAAAAAGGTACTCATAAATGGGTTGGGATGATGAAGGGGGTGCACATTATACATTTTTGGGGTATGGTATTTAATACCAGATCAGTGGGAGGGATGAGAATACTTGTCCATTGGGAGAATTTTGGCCTATAATGATGATAATAATGATTATTCGGGGAAATATGTTGACAATTGCTATGATTCTGATCATGTAATCCTGCTGATGCTTCTCATAATTCTTAATAATTGTAAAATGATAGCTTTTAATAAAGATAAGCGAGTAAACTGATTGTAATGATGATGATGATGATGATAATGATGATAATGATAATGTTCATGATGCTGTTGATAAATAAATGCTGCCATTCTTCAAAATAATGATCATGCTGTTATGCCTCATAATAATGATGATCATCTTAGAATTTGAAGATATGTTGACGATGATGATGACGACACATTCATCTTGATGATGATGATGAAGTTGATGAAAGTTCTGATACAGTTGATTCTTATAATGATGATTGTCCTATTAATAATTGAAAAATATAAATGAAAAAGTCATGTTGCTTATAAGCGGATATATGTTCATTGCATTGATGAGGGTGATGATGCTAATGATGATTACAGTAAGGATTGTGAGGGCAAAAAGAAGCATTTTGATTGCTATGCTGTCGGTAATGATGATATGATAAAATTAAAATGTTGTTTTTTTTAAAGGTACAATCAATTTACTGTTGGAAAGTAAAATGAACTGAAAACAAATTCTAAAATGATTGCTTAACTATTGTATAGTTCAGCTGCATTTCTTAAGGTATATATGTTGTGAAGCTTTTAATAAAATCTATAAATGGGATCTTGGGCGGGCAAATCTCCATTTTACAAATAAAACTACGCTAGGTGAATATATGTGTTTTTCAAAAAATTTTAAGCGTTTTGGGTTTAATTTTTACACGCATTTTAAATTTTGGGAACCCATTCATATTGAAATTATCTCTGAAAATAACAAAATAAAAAAAAAAGGTATTTTTTGAAAGATCATTTCGTAAATTTTTTTAATTTTAAAAGGTATAAAAAAATTTAATTGGGGAAAAAAATTAAACCCGGAAAATGGTTTTTTGGTTAAAAAGAAATTTTTCTTTTATAAAATTTTCCCCAATAGGGGTTATAATCTTCAATTATTTTTTTAAAATTTTGGGTCAGAACAAAAAACGAAAAATTAGGAGAGAAATTTATCTTCTGAAATTTCATTTCCCAATTTTACCAAATTTAAAAAAATTTCATTCTTTTTTTCCCTTCTTTCACTATTTAGGGGAAGATGTGAAAAGGGGCCGGGTTTTTAGCTCAGTCGAGGGGGAAGAAAAAATAGTTTTCCGATTTTTCCCGGGGTTTAGAGACCCTGTAAGGCTGCAGATTTTTCTCACCCTTTGACATGAAACTTATGTTCAAAGTGAGCATCACTGAAGGAAGCAGTCAATCATATATATGTTCAGAGTGATATGTTTTAGCATAAAGTTTATAAAACCAGTTAAAATCTAGATTGGTTTGTTAATATGTACAAGGATGCAGCTGTTTAACTGTGGCTGAATGATTCAAATTTACCGAAACATTCGTGACGGTTTAAACAAGAAAAAATCAAAATAACGAATGGAGAAATTTATAATTATAATAAATCATGCATATTTATGGTAAATTCTGTTCAAATTATTTTTGAAATTCTAGTGTAATTATGTTTCTTCTTAAGTCTATTAATTTCAATGACTTTGATTAGATAAAAATGTGAGTTTTCTGTCTTTCTTAAATCCAAAATAATTGCTCTCTTAAGATTTATACGAATTTTCAAAGAGTTTTGTTTGTAAACAAAGTCACAGGGAAGTTTAAAAAACATGAATAGACCGTGGACATGTTTTTTGTTTAATCAAAATAAACATTTACGTGTTTCGAATTTTTTCAAGCCTTGAAAATGTGTCAAAACCTTTTTGTGTTGCCGCTACATTCTTTAAATGCTGGTCAAAAATAGTATGTTTCAATATTAATGCGAAAATAATGTGATATCCAATTATTACTTAAAAAATCAATAATTAACTCACATGGTTCGTGTGTACAATTTATTAAGGACAGTTTGATTAGGATGTAAACAATAAGCCAATGACTATATTCCCATATGGATGGCTACTTGTATCTTAAAGTAATATCTCTAATAACTACTAACAAGTTCTTTTCATTGTCATTTCCTTCTTATGTCTTACTTAAATATTACAGCTATTCATAGTTTTTTTTAGCTTTTATAAGTTCCAATTTAGTTTTACATAATATTTCATCAAAATCTATATAATCCCAATAATATGTATTGCAATAAGGTTTACAATTATCGCAATATATCGTAATTCGGTTTCACGGCGCCCCTTCTATTTGTTAAGCTTATACATCAGTCGTACAAATGCATTTAAATCATGGTTACTATGTAGTTAGAACAATGCATAATTTCTACTCTTATGCATGTTAACAAATACTAGTAGTCCAAAACTGTTTATGTATAACATTAAGTACATGTAATTTGAAAAGATAATAGTGTTAATATAGTATTTAAGGGGAATGGAACGTATTTATTAATACTACTCATGTTTTTGAATTAATTTGAAATTTTAAGTACATGTTGCAAGTAAACTTAACGAGTTTTAGGAAAGGATGTTTTTGTCATTCTTTTGTAATGCTGTAAAAAACTTACTAACTTGACTTCTTACAAATATTCATCCTTTTTTTCTCTTCCTTGATATTTCAAGGTTTTTATCACAACAAACAAAAGGTCAACATGTCGTATAATCTTTGATTATCTCGTTAGTTAGGAATAACAAAAACAGTTTTAAAGTTGCGTATATCTAGTTGATCTATTTTGACCTGCCATATCTGTTTAACAAATACAAAGATTGGCGAAACCATATTTTTTTTAAAAGTTTTAGATACAATATAAAGGTAGCATATTTTCTTTAACCTCGGCTTTTTCCTTTTTTAAAATAGCATGTCGACATGATAGTCGACATGATGAGACAGATGAGTGTCTAACTAAAACTTTAAAAGTCACCAGGAAGTTTTGCAAATTGTCAAAAATATGTTCGTGAAATATGATGTCGTGCACAAATGTACTGTTCTATGAGAACCCCCCCCAGTTTTACAAGGTCTTGCTGAGATAAAAAAAACTAGAAACTAAGTTTTTCTTGTATCACTATATAAAATAATTATTTTCTAACGATTCACTGATGGCATTTGCTTTTTTATTTCAGAATTTATAGTGTTCATAAAAAGCTAAAATTTCCCCACATGTATCGTTTGGAACTGTACAATTAATTTGTTACACATCTTATCTGTTTGCTGTTTGAGAACACAACTTTAAACAGATTTTAAAATTTTCAGAAGAATAAGAATATCTGTTACATGCTGCTATTCAGATCGGGACATCTATAGGCGGGTTTCTGATGGTCGGATATTCCGATGCGAACATATTGCACCAGTAACTATTTTCTTACACAGCGTTTGAAATTAAAATTTCATTCAGAACGGCAAAATAAGTCATCCTAAGCATGTTATGATGTAGCACAAGACTCCTCTGGCAACCCCATACTACATGAAATTTCTGGAATGGGTAAAAACTAACGAGACAGCAGTCAATTTGCAAAAAAAAATGGTTGAGATAATTGGCCAACTTTAGCTCTTTGATAACAAAAAAAATTGCCCTAAATAACAAGCTTTTGAGAGGTAAAAGTAGGAGCATTTCCGAAGCATATTGACCCTTTAAGTAGTTTTGCAGAAATATAGCATCAAAATCAAGAATTCTAATAAAATATGTAAATTTTCAACCTTAAGTTTAATACATGCAGTTGCTTGTATAATAATCGTTAATAATTGCCAAAATTTGGCTAAAAGCAAGATGGCTGGGAAATAACTAGTGTTTTTTAAGACCCACGCGGGGGGTAAAGCTTAACTTCATTTTTGTCTCTAGTTACTTAGAATCTTATCTTGCAAGGCAAATATATTTTCCTGATGATGTCCGAAACTGACGTGCGAAAATTAAGGTAAGCACTCATAAAAGGCTAAAACAGACACACAATATTTTTATTCTCATAAGCAATAAAGTAAAGCATGTGACATACTAAACGTTTATTTGTTCTGTAGTTTTGTCGTCTAAATGTTAAATATATTTTACATGTTGTATAATAGCGAAAGAAAAATTTTAGTCACATTTTTTCCCATGTAAACAAGCGATATTTTATCTTGCTCTGAGAGGACAACGATCTTCTGTACAGATATCTTCAAACAAGCATGATTCAAAAAAGCATTCTTCATCTCAAGATAATTTTGTCGGAAGGAAAGAATTTGACAGAAGTCACGACCCTTATTGTTCATTGAAATATTTGTATACGAACAATATAAAAATTATTGTTGATAAGTCCAATGGTATTTACTACCTAATTGTTTTAACTATCGTATTGTTGAGTGAAAGAATAAGAAGCTGAAAACGCCCAATTGAAAGAGTAAATGTCATCAGAGTCTCATAAGGAAGATTTATGTATCTACATTGTATATATAAACAACCGAACTTAAGTTAATAAGTTTATATTATTACGTCTTTTTACTTAGTTGTTACCCAGTTCATTCGATTAACAAAGTTTATCAAAGTTTTAAAAGGTTTTTTGTTTGGACTAAAAGTAACAAAGTATACAATGGCAATGAACACATGCTTCATACTTGTATGTTTTTTGGTGGTTTACGATGGAAAAATTTAATTCTACTGTACACTGGAAAACCCTGAAAAACGTGGAACTGGATACCAAATTTCCCTCTTTATAAAGAGTTAAAAATTTTTTTCAGATAAATTTTTTAGATGGTAAAGGTAAAATATAATTTTCTTAAAATTGAGAAAGTAAGATTTTAACATGTAGCAAACTTGAAATATTTGATAAAATAATTATTGTCTCATAAAAATTCCTTTTTAGTAATGAGATAAATATAACCATTTAATTGAAGTAATTGATGACCTTGTCAGAACTTAAAAATGCAAATGTTTTATACAAAGAATAATTATAGTCATGTATATAGTGTAATGTTTGATTGGTAATTTATTCTTTAAAATTTTTAAACTGACAGTAGTTATTCTATCATTATCCAATGCTTTAAAATTAAGTGGCGATCGGCATAAAAAAATCCCCTTATATACAATAGCATACACACAAAAATCATATGAAGTATTTAAAAAAATAAAATAAACATAGTTATGTTGAAGTACATAAATAAAAAAACCCAACAAAATCACCTTTTTACAGGCAAAATCACAGAAACCAATGTTATTTTTTTGTCTTTACTGATTTACTTTTAATTTTTTTCCAGGAAACATTGCATCCGAAATGACAAGAAATATGAAATGTTTGGACGGCTGGATCACATTTAAAGATTCGTGTTATTTGTTTGACACAAAAACCCTCGATTTTCAATCAGCTGAGGTATCTTGTGCTACTACTGTTTTCTTCGTGCATATCAAGATATTACATTTGGTATTTGATATGTGTTGAATGTTCAAATGTCAATCAGTAAATTGATATACATTATTGAATTATTTTAGTCTTCGATGTTTACAAATGTTATTCTTATTTTCGTTATACATATTGAGGTGTATATGAATCCAAACCCTAGGAAAATATTTTACCATTATTTACTATAAAATTCTACTTTATAGTAAACTATTTATAATATGGGTTTTCAAATAAACGAGTCAAGTCCAGGAAATATGTATGCTTCTTGCTAGAAATCATTCAATATCATATTTAGTTGAGCGTCTCTTATTTCTTGATTGCCTTATCAAGTTGGTGTTATCTTGAATTTTATCAAACGTATTGCCAGGATAATAGTACTGTTAAGGCAAGTTAAAGTAAAATGTGCAACATAAAACTCAATAAACAATCGAAAATACAAAAGCAAACATGATTGAAGCGGATATTTTAACATTAATACCGTTACAGTAAGATACATTAAAATTTGATTTACTTTTGGCTAAATGACAACGTAGTTGCAGCCTATTTTAGATTATAATTCTATGTAATAGGCAAAAATTGATTTATTCTTGTGTCTTGATTAGCTTTTGATATAGTCATATCTTCGATATGAATAATTCTGCGTGTATTTTGATATTTGTGGTATTTCAGAAGGAATGTGGCAAATGGGATGCTCATGTAGTACGTTTAGAGACACAAGAAGAAAATTCATTTCTGAAATCATTGATGGCCAATTATTTCAAAGGTGAGATAAAGACTTTTTTTCTTCTTACGGTGAAAATAATTTCAAAGATTGGAAGAATTAAAAAACATATGCTAATCAAATATCTTAATATTTAAAATACCTACTATGTATTTCAGAAGCACATTACTGGATTGGTATGACAGACATAGAAACAGAAGGATTGTGGAAGATATCAGGTACAAACAATATTGTACCATTCACTGACTGGAAAGGCACTGAACCCCAAAACCACGGCGGAAATGAAGATTGTGCTTTATTTTATAGCCCCCTTTCCTACAGTTGGGCAGATGCGTCTTGTTCCGAGACGAAATCTCGGGCAATTTGTGAGAAAGAGGTGAAATGATTTAAGGAAAAATGTTGATGCCTTTGTTTCTTTCACATTATTGATAAATGTTTTTTCTTAACACTAACACGCTTAAACTTTAAAATATTTTTTACCTGAAAATGTGTATAACAGTATAAATAATTTAATTATGTTTTTGATTTTATCTTTTATCTAAAAGAAAGAAGTATGTTTTTTAATCTGTGTCGAAAAGAAATGATTATCATTCATGTCATTTGTTTCAAGGAAGCTATTTTATTCAATATGTGTTTGGATTCTAACAGAGAAATAATTTAATTAGAAAATTAAATCAAAACTGTTTTCCTTCTTAATCACGAATATAACAAGAAGAGTTTCATTACCTTTTAAAGCTAAAAAATACGTTACTTAACAATGATCATTGAATATTGATAAGATTCTGAGGGGATAACTGTGTTAGAAATTATATTTTGCAATTTAATAGTTCATTTTTATTGTCTATTCTGTAGAAAGATCACCTTAAAAGAAATAAAATCAAATCAATGTTGGTAAAATATTCAAACTCTGATGAACCAACAAAATAGCAAGCTTACGTCAAAAGTTTGCTCTCCAAAGATTTCAATTGATTTAATATAAAGCCATGTTAAAAAATCCAAAATATTATTCTCAAAACCCATTGTCTAAAGTTTTTATATTTTATCAGAAGCAATGATTTGTGACCATCTGCAAGCCCACCATGTTATAGTTTCGTAAATGCTCTTTTACAAAATAGAGACGTAGTTCAGATTATCATCCCCGGAGTTCTAACAGCAATGTCAATTTTCAAGCTTAAAATCAATAATGGTGTTCCTCTATAGACGTCTTAATATCATACGAGTTGTTAAACATGTTTTATAAGAAGAAATTGATTAACGATATTGTTGTAAATAATTTTGGGTCATAACAACACATATACATTTGCATGTATGTACAACGTGATTGTCTTCATTATACGTTTGTCTAGTCATTTAGAGAACTTAAGTTACAGAAAATGCAGCAAAACAAACAAAAACAACAACAAACAAACACACAAAAGTCCCCCCCCGCCCCAAATAAAAACTTGTCATTGCGGACAAAAGACGCACACAAACAAAATGTCGTCAAGTGTCCAACGACATCGGAATAGCTGCAGAAACCAAAGTAATTCAAACGTTTACTCATCTTTGCGATGTTATCTTTTAACTCCAATTATAGACGTGTAATGATATCTTAATCGAGAAAAATGCCATAAAGAACAAAATGCAACAATGAGCAGGTAGTTACAGTTTACGACGTATGGTCAATGAATATTAGTTTCATTCTATTTTTACATTGGGAAAATCCAAGCAATTCAGTCAGTGAATATGATACTACATCCAGAGTATATGATTTTAGAAACGGTTCTGTTGCTTACTGTTTATACCAGTGAGATTGAAGATTGCAGCTTTATTAAGATTATATAGTAATTGTTAATACTTGCGAAATTTTAGCTGAAAACATGTTGTTTAAATAGATAGCTATAAAATTACTAAATTGAAAGTAAAGGTCAAGTAATAAAATACATTTAAATTGAAAATGTTATCTGAGAGAAAAAATAAAAATGGGTAGGGAATTAAAATCTGAACTATTCATAAAATAGTAAAGCAAACTAATTAAAATTTATTTTATGAGGGCAGTTTCATATGTTATGGTTTTAAGTAAATTTATGAATCATTTTTTAAAGTTTGTTAGCAATTAAAAAGAGCTTTCAATTAGACGACAATGGCTGAAACTTTCTTGATATTTTTATAGAAATTTCGGTTGCTCTCGCTGGCAGTTACTTCCAAAATTTGCATTCAATGGGGGAGGGTAAATCAAACCCAAACCTGCAACATTTTAAATTGTCCCGGTTTTTTGGGGTTTTTTAAGGATTGGATTTTCATATGGTATTGAATAGTGACCAATGTTCTTATATTTTCTCTGGGCGTCCTTCGGGAGAATTGATTTTAAAATCTTTTAATGTTGGAGGTTGAATACTGCATAAGCTAGTGCTTGGGTTGTGAGAGATGTTACTCATTAAATAATCTCTCATTAATAGAGACAATCAAGCCGAATATGTTATAAAAGCAACATGGTTTCATTGTACTCGTGCAATCTTTCTTTACTACAACATCAGATATCAAGTGGTGTGTGGCATCTGCAAAAGGTCATTCGGGGTCATTTGTTCAAATACATTTGAGCACTGAATACTACTAAAACAGAAGCTATTTGGGGTAGGAGATGTTACAAATTAAGTTATCTTTCATTCAGACACCCGAGTGTCAGCAATTGTCAACGTTTTGTTGTGATTTCATTGATCTCGAAGGATATTTCCTTTTCCTGTTTTTTACAATCATAATGCCAATGACATATGAGTAGTTTGAAGTAGTTCCAATATTCTCGAGAAAAAGTAGGACTAAAGGGGGTATGATAATTGATTTGAAACTTATGTGTAAAGACATAACTGATAAAATGTTTTAAAATTTAAACTTGCTATTGAGAGATCAAATGAGCCCCAAACATGCCCAACACATACAGATGAAAACGGCATAGCGAGATTTTTACAATCATAATGCCAATGACATATGAGTGGTTAAGGAGATTTGAAGTAGCTCCAATATTCTCTAGAAAAAGTCGGACGAAAGGGGGTATGATAATTGATTTGAAACTTATGTGTAAAGACATAACTGATAAAATGTTTTAAAATTTAAACTTGCTATTGAGAGATCAAATGAGCCCCAACATGCCCAACACATACAGATGAAAACGGCATAGCGTGATTAACTGTAAACGGGAGTTCCGAACCTGAAAACTGTAGAATTACGAACTATTAATATTTATCTGTGGAACCTTCAAAAAATGTAACATTTAAGGCAATACCTTTATGCTTAAAGGAATTGTTTAATCACAATTGAGCCAATTCTGTGTCATTGCTGAAATGCAGGTATGTATTTAAAATTATCAATATTTACAAATTTTTCACATTCGAAATTGTTTTGTTTTGGTTTTATTGGTGTTTCTTTTGCATAAAAACTAGTAAACATGTAAGCTACTCCGAGTTTGAAGAAGCAACACCTCAGTATTTAAAATAAAAAAATACATTTACAGCTTTCATAATTGAAAAAGTCCTTATTCGTCATTCCTGGATTGAATGGGACATTTAAAGAAATATTGCCACTATTAATATGTTTCTTTTTTTAAATATTTAGGAATACCATGCTACGTAAAACATTCAACTTGTTGTCATATTTTTGAATGCAATTTCGATGTGAAATATCCCACTATGACGTACTTTAAACATTTATTTAACGTCAACTCATTTTCTTTCTTTCTCGACGTGACAAATCTCGAGCGTTTTCCCTACCGTTAGTAAAAAATTGTCATCTTAACAATGCATGTATTATCGCCACAGGTGTGGATTGAAAACAAAATATTCACATTTTGTTTAAAATATGATCAAATATAAAACAAAACAAAGATCAACAAAGAAGGGTCACATTCAATGAACGTACCCCCAACACAAACCAGAAACACAGGACCACCGGCAAGGTGCCTAACAGGTCACAAGTATTTTATCACTTAGGATCATTCGCCATTTCACAACTACGAAATCGAGATGTGTCTCCTCGGAAAAGAAAGATAACAAAATGACATTTAGGAAACGTTCTAGTAAGTGTTGCCCCTTTAAACACCAATAAAGTGATTACGTCATCGGCAATAGAAAAGAGCAAACTTATGATATCTATAAAATAGAGAATAACAGAATCCCCAAAGAGCGTACATAAATTGAAATGTTGCAAGCTCAGTTTGATTAATACTATTAATGGACGGTAATGGAATCTGACGACTAGTGTCAAGGGCCATAGAACTGACTTAAGCAGATTTCAACATTTAACATTCAACCACAGACGTATTTATACGGCGATGACCATGGAACCTTCAATGTAAAGTGTACCACGACAAACGGCGTATGGTGCCCAAAAACAGAAACAAACTTAGTGAATATGATTAATGCATGCGCAGTAAAGACTAGGTGTAGCATCATATTCACTAAAATACATCCAGACTCATATTTTATGACCATACAGCATAGACCATTTAGAATTATTGCATGGTATAATTTTGGATTCAAAAACCTTTTAGTTCACAAAAATAGGTAAAAGTTATACCTTAATGATATGTCAATTGATAACTTGTTTTTAATGTTAGGCTTTACTTTTGTGTTTTATTCTTAGGCTAGTCATATAATAAAACAATTATAGAGTTGTGATCCAATGAATATACGACATTTTACCTTATACACGTGTTGCCTTAGAAAGTAATTTGTACCCCCATATTTCAGCTCGCACACTTACACAGTGATTTTGTGTCTTTTTGTTTACCGCACATGTATTCAATTAATGTAATGAGTTTTCTAAGAAAAAAGGTAAGCAATTAAACAAAGAATATTGAAAATTTATCAAGATACTAAGGACAAATCATTAGTTTATTTTATGGATTGTAGAAACGTTTAGATAACAGAAATAAAATCAACCGAATACTGTTTATTATCATGTTAAATCTAACGGACTTAAATATGGTATGTCACAGTTCAGAACTGTTCACTATTTAGGGGAGAAGATGTGTAAGCGGCCGGATAGCTCACTCGGTAGAGCCGCGGAACTGTATTCCGAATGTCTCTGGTTCGAGTCCCGGTCAGCTTGCACATTTTCCACCCTGTGACATTTGGCGCCCAAAGGGGGACCGTGACTGGACATAACTTAGAGTTAAAATTTGTATATGTATATAAGGTTGTACTTTCTGTGATTTTTTTTTCTTAGCCTATTCATATAATAAAACAATTATTGACTAGTGAGCCATTGACTATGATGTGATATTCACCGGCAGAAAGTCATAGTAATATTGACATATGCCGGTGAATATCACATCATTTTCAATGGCTCACTAGTCAATAATTGTATAATAAGCGTGCATCAATATAATATTTCAGAAATATCGCAATTTGTTGTCGGCATAAAGAGAATGTACTAATTTAAGAAATCCCTTATAAAATAATAATCCGTATGCACTAAATGAAACAAAAAGTGTGATACGAAATAATGGGGATCAAATAAATAACGGGGATCAAATGTTATGAAGTCTGAACTACACAAACTATCAGATGCAGTTACACCGACACTGTACCAGTCATACAGCGACATTCTAGATTTACTGGTGGAGGGCGACGAGATATCTTGCCCCTCATAGCATTCCTCATGGTATAAAAATTATCCACAATGACACCAACGCTGTATTACGTGCGGCAGCAAAATCTTTTTTAATCATTTTTGACACGCTAATGAGACGTAATAACTTGCAGACCATATGCAATGTGTTGGTATTTCGAGTAAAATTCACAACACTTGTTAAATATTTTTCAAATATTTCTTTTGTCAAGGTTATTTGGTAAAAAATATATCTTGTAAGTATTTCATCCACATAAGCAAACTTCACTCGTATTGAGTTCCCTACCGATTTGGTTGCTATGGCAACAACTAGCTTTAAAATAGGGTAAATATAACAATATTTGTGATTACTCAAAAAGTAGTGAAAACTTTTTTTGAAACTTAAAATATGAAAAGATGGCAGAATATTATATAAAAATCATTTTAATGTTTAATTTAGGCTATCCGACTCATCAAGCGTCGTCGACCTCGTCAAGATTTCTAATCAGGTTTTTTAAGGCTTTTCACTATACGTTCTTTATTTCTTAAGGTATTTACTTTAAACTCCAAATATATGTTTCTCATAGTCAACCACATTATATGTGACAAGGTTTACAACTATAGCACAAAAATTATCAGAATAATCTCGCTTGAATTTAGGAGATAAGGTTCAATACTCTAGCTTGACTATCTTCAGAATCCCCCTTGAACATTATTATTTTTAATCAAACTTCTTAATTTATTCAAAGCATTTACTTCAAACTCCAACATCATAATAATATTAAATCTATCGTCTATAAAAATGTAAAATCAGAGTGTCTGTCAGTTCGGTCGTCTGTCTCTCCGTTCCTAAAAAATCTGTTTCCTGAGATCACTTTTAGAGAACTTTTCCAACAAATTTACTTAAAATAGACAGAAGTTCAAACATTAGTTTTTAATATTCATTCCGAGGAAATTTGATCTACTGATTATCTTTGTACAAAAATAATTTCATTACTAGGCAGGGACACATTACTAAGATAAAGACAAACCTGGACACAAAAGATTTAAGTTCATTCATGTGTAATGCCTTTCAGCCTTTCAGAATGTTGCTGGGGTTTTAACCGTAAGGGAACTTATGGATTGCTTGCAATACTATGATAATTGTTAGTTCTTTATGTTCCAATAGCTTGAATTCATTCGATTGAAGATATCTCTAAACCAATCGGTTGTTGGTCGTATCATTTCCTCCGAGATGCAAAACAATTATATAACGTTCAGAATAAAGGTTTCAACTATTCGATCCACCCATACCAAACATTTTCATATTTCAGGGTATACTCAGTACCTATGATATCACGGGTTCTATGATATCACGGTATTTACATTTTCTGAGACTGCTAATAAAAGCCACATATGTCCATGCTACTATTTTTAAAACTGTCACACTTAATCGCATAAAATCTGCCAATAAATTTAATTTTGTGAATTTGTGAATAATTAATATATTCGTGGTAAGAAATGTATTTTATAAAATTTAGATTATTATTGGATCTTTTAAAGTAATTTAAAAAAAAACAGTTTTGGAAAAAGTTCACTTATTGTTAAACAGAAAAAAATCTCATAAACAACAATTTCTTAATTTTTTTTGAAGCTGCCATTTCTAATCTGCTCAAATTTTTTTTATCTATTGCGGAAACGAGTTCAAGTTACATGATATTGTCCCCTGTCAATAGTCAAATAAAATGTACTGTACTTATTTGTGCTTTGTATTTATACCAAACTTTATAACCTTCCTGTAGTATTCAGTAAATTTTAGATTCCTGTCAACAATGCAGCAATCTTTAGCCAATATGTTTTGTAATGGTGGTTTTGCAATATACATTTTAATTGACTGATATCCTTTATTTCTCTTCCGTTAATAAATATTTGTATATCTTAAGACTATACGCCATGAAATTGTGATGTGTTTCTTTGGAAAAGAAAAGAAATAAAATGACATTTAGGCAATGTTCTAGCAACGCCATTTTCAGGTATTCGTACTGTGGTGTTGTCCCTTGTATCACCAATAAGACGATGGCCTCATCATCAATGTGAAGGATCAAAACTGTGATACTTATAAAACAGTATTCATTAAGAACGTCCAGATTATTCAAAGGTTGGGTTTGATTCAGCATATTTATGGACTTCAATAAAAACTAAAGACATGCACAATAACCCCTAGCTTACTCAGATTTCAATAATTGATATCCATTTAAGATAAATATCTGAAACAAGTGATACATCGGAAGTACTTAAACAACAAAATTACATGACAATGCATACTCGGTTTGATTGAGTCTGTACATGAGGGATAAAGAAAAAGTTCAACATCCCTCATGCCCCCTAGAAAAAAACAACACTGAAGTTAAGTATTGGGTAACTTTTTAACGGCTGCCGTGCGGCACTTGACACCTGCTGTTTTGATATTCAAATGACTGGAAGAAAGTGAAGCGCTAAGAACAGCAAAATTACATGAAAACTGCAGACACGATTAGATTGAGTCTTTGCATCTGCCGATGTTTCTAAATCAAAACTGTTGTCATTTTTCATAGTTAAACTTTGCCGTCAGCTTAAACAGTTGCTAGGTACGTGGACGGTAGTTTGTTCTTTTCAATACTATCCACGAACAGGCACAATCAAACAGATACTGCAACATTTTCAATTTTGCCGTTTTGCGCGTTCTGAAAGGATCATTTTTCTATTTGTGGGCATCTTACGCAATTTGACGTGGATCATTTTACATTGAAGTTAACATGATCACCGTCGTTTGAATATATCTATGTTTGTTTCTTTGTATAAGTAAACCAAAAAGAAACAAGAGCTCACATTTTGACATAATATATGTTTATCATACTACTATAAATTTTAGTATGCAACAGTTCGAACGGTCAAGGCTTTAAATGTCTTATAATTATATAGTTCTTACAAATGAATTGCTAGGAAATCAGTTGAACTAGACTGAATTATAAGGAAGAAATAGAGATGTTTGACTGTCAAACTTGTTTCTCTAAAATAAAAGAATTTGATGTTTGGGAACATAACAAATAAACGAGTTGTACTCGTTTTGTAGACATCAGGATCTACTACTTCAGATTGTGATTTTATGTTGTTGTAGCAGAAATATTCATAACTACATTTAACCGTAGACACAGACAATACGATGACACTTTTGATAATCAAAATATCAAAGTATGTTCCCTTGGGTCTGTTTTAGAGCCTCGTGAAGATTTATCTTTAATGTCGCTTGTTACTAATTAGGATCTTATTTCTAGCTGGACGAATTTACCAGGAGTTTTTCGAAGGAGATAAGCAAAAAATCAAAGTAAGTGTTGGTACGGGCCTACAGAAGAATATGTTTTGGTTATCATTAGCAGTAACTTCACTCATGAAAATTTTAGATCTCGCTATTTTATCTGTTGAATGAAAGATATTGCGATATTGTATTTGGCTCAGACATGACAAGTTTCTTCTGTACAGATATCTAAAAACAACGATCTACAGCCATTTTATTTCCCTAAGGCATTCTTCATCATCAAGATAATTTTGTCGGCACGAAAGATTGACAGAATTCACGACCCTCATTATTCATTGAAATATTTGTATACAAACTTTTGTTACAGTCCAATGTTATTTACCTAATTGTTTTAACTATCCTATTGTGAAAGAACAAGAAGATGAAAAGGCCCGTATGAAATAATTAATGTTTATAACTTACAAAAGGAAGAATAATGTATCTATTATATAAACAAGCAAACTTTATATTATTACGCCCTTTACTCAGTTGTTACCCAATCCATTCGACTGACATTTTCTCTAAGTTGTAATCGCTTTTGGCTTTGGACTAAAATTAACAACAAAATGGTTATGAACATTTGGTTTATATTAGCATCGCTTTTCTGTGTTGTTACAATGGTAAATTGTCGATTTGTACCACATGACTCTGATAAAAACGTGGACATTGGAACACCGTTTGCCACTGTTAAGAAGATGTTGGAGAATATATTTTCCAGACTGAATGTCTTAGAAAGTCGAAAGGAAGGTAAAACTGTTTTTAGATATTTTTACATTAAAAGTGAGATTTGACATGTATCAAACTTTAAAGACTTAATAAAATGTGTATTGTCTCATAAACAATCTTATTTGTCGTAATAAAGATAAATGTAAGCATATATCTGAAGTTGATGACCCTACCAGATCTTAAAAAAAGACAAATATTCTATACAACGTATATTTTGCTGTGTAATGTGGGACTAGTAAAGTGAATATATTCATAGCAAAGTACTAGTAATTATTTCTTCATAATCCAATGTTTTGAATTTAATTTGCGATCGGCATGAGAAATGCATTAATTTTGACAATATTTACATAAACATTTAGACAGACATGTTAATATACAATAGCATACAAACATATAAATCATTATTATAAATTATTTCAACCATGGTACTATTGAAGCACATATAATAATAATTTTTATTGAACAAAAGGCAAATACCTGTGAGTACATATATACATACATATAATACAAGTTTTTTTTTTTTTTTTTAAATAATCAGTGGCGGTCCAATTCTATATAAATCAGCATAAATGTATGAGATCGTAAAAAATATCAATCATCACTGCATGCAATCATTATCAGTTTGCAAACTATAAGAGGCGATTGGTGAAACAACAGTATCATAAATGCTTTTATATAAATCTTCTCAAATTTTCAAACAGTTATACACCTATTATAGTCAACGTCAATAAGATTTTGAAAAATACAATGAATATTAAACATGAGAATTAAAAAACTTCGCACACACACGCACCCACACACACACACACACGCACGCACATACACACATGCACACGTATACAAAAATTAATACATCAAAATAGAGTCTTCCACAAGAGAAAAATGTAAAAATATATTTTGTGGAGAAAAGTGACTCACATTTAATATAAAACTATGCTACGGCGTTCCATGGCTTTAAATAAGTATATGGCAAGATTTGTATTTATTTGTTTTTGGTCGCTGGAAATAAGTTCAACAAACTTTGGAATATTCGGTCTTTTTCGAAAATATTGTTTTATATATCTAATTCTTAAATCTTTATATAATTCGCATTCTAAAAGAAAATGAAATTCGTCTTCTAGTGTGTTACATAAGATACATTTGCGTTCATTTCTTGGAATCGGATGCGGTTTATGCCATCTGCCGGTTTCTATATACAATCTGTGTGACGATAAACGAAATCTTGTTAAAGCAGCCCGGTATTTAGTGATATTAATTTGTTCTATGTATTTCGAAAAACCGAAAGTAGCGAAAAGTTTATATGTGTCGGCCCTGGGTGAAGCTTCAACTTCAGACATCCAGGTTTGAATAAAATTATCTTCAAGTCTTCGCTTGATTTCTGCTATAAAAATGTTTTCATTTCCTATTTCTTGAAATATCCATGCATAATTTAAGCCTAAATTTTCAAGAATTGTTCTTACAGATGTTGCCCAATTAGTAATTTCATTGTTTCGTTCAATATCTTCAAGCATCAAATTGAATGTTTGTTTAATCAGTTTCACGTTATCGTATTTAATTATCTTTAACCAGAATTTTAAAACTTGTAATATTCTTTGTTGTTTTAAAGGCATTCTACCTAAATCGCCGTATACAAAATTAGTCTGGGTTTGTAATTTTACCCCTAAAATATTTTTCAAAAAATGTGTATGTATATTTTCTATTTTATCAGCTTTATTCATGCCCCATATTTCACATCCATAACATAAAATCGGTTTAATTAACTTGTCAAACAATTCAATTTTATGTTTTATATCTATATAAGTAAATTTCTGTAAGTATTGTTTCATTTTGAAAATAGCTTTTAATGCTTGACCTGACAATGCATCATATGTGTGTTCAAAAGACCCCCACAAGAAAAAACTATACCAAGATATGTAAATTTATTCACATATATAAGAAAAGACAAGCAAAATCACTTATAGATACTAACTTAGATTTTTTGTTCTTAATGAGACATTATTAATTATTTGCAGGAAACCTGACGTCAGTGATGCCAAGAAATATGAAATGTTTGGACGGCTGGATCACATTTAAAGATTCGTGTTATTTGTTTGACACAAAAAAACTCGATTTTCAATCAGCTGAGGCACCTTGTGCTACTACTATTTTCAGAGTCTATATCTATATTTCTATTGTTATCTTAAATATGTGGAATGTTCAAATGTCAACTAGTTAATCGATAAACATTATTGAATTATTCTAGTCTTTGATGTTGGCATTTATTATTTTTATATTCGTTACAAACATTGAAGGATATATAAATCAAAACTTTGACATTTGAGAATAAAAAATAATTTTATCATTATTTACTATTTGCCTTTTTAAACTATGAATGATATGGGTTTAAGAACAGAGAAGCCATGTCTAGAAATTATGTATGCTTCTTGAAAGAATTCATTTTATATAATTAGTTATGTGTCTCATTTTCCTTGATTGGCATATAGACCTTTTGTTATCGTACAATTTACCAAACGGTTTGCAAGGATAAAGTACTGTTATGGAAAGCCTAAGTTTTAAACAAATAAAAATAAAAAAAATATAAAAACTACAAAAGCAAATATGTTAACAGCGGATATCTTACCATAAACACTGTTGCAATATAAAGACACAAGGTATTTGTATTCACGTTTGGTTCAATGACAACGTAGAGCTTTTTTCAGATTATATTTCAATGGCAAAAATGACATACGTATGTTCTGTATAGCTTCTGATATAAATATACCTTGAATATGTATTATTTTGTAATTTTGCGGTATTTCAGAGAGAATGTGGTAAATGGGAAGCTTATGTAGTACGTTTAGAGACACAAGAAGAAAATATATTTCTAAAATCATTCATGGCCAATATTTTAAAGGTGAGATATAATTTTAAGTTTTCTTCAAAAATTGAAAAAAAAATGATTGCAAGAAATGGTAGAATTTAAAAAGATATATTCAAGTCAAACATTATATTCTGAACTACATACTATAAATTTCAGACACAAATTACTGGATTGGTATGACAGACATAGAAACAGAAGGATTGTGGAAGATATCAGGCACAAACAAAATTGTACCATTCACAGACTGGAAAGGCAATTAACCAAATAATGCAGGAGGAAATGAAGATTGTGCATAATTTTATCCTGTCAATTCCTTCAGTTGGGCTGATGCGCCGTGCACCTGGAAAATTCGAGCGGTTTGTGAGAAAAATTCAAGCAGTCTTAAATGAACCCGTAAATTACAAAAAGGAACTGAGGATATTTTCGCGTTAAATGTGCCTATTTAATTTGTATATAACTTATTAAGTCGTGTGTACCATTGAATAAATACATACTTAGTATCATTACATAGATTAATAGCAGAACTTGTTTGTTTTAAAAGACATCTCCGAATTCACTGTTTGAATGTGCGCTTATAGTTCTTTCTCCAATTACCCTGTGCGTTTATTAACGCAATAAATGTTTATGATTAAAATATAACTTTGACACACCTACTGATATATTTTATTTAAAGTTTCGCCAAGTTTATATGTAAACTTTTGCTTAAGCCAGTGTTAGGAGGCGTGAATAGTAGAATGCAATTACTACTAATACTTTGCTTGCACAGGCGGCTCAATCCAAACGGGTTTGCAATGTGGCTTTGAGCGTTCGTTAGAGATTGTGGTTTGCTCTATTTTGATGTACAGTTTAAGTTGATATAATTTAAATAAGTTATATAATGAAAGTCACATTATGGTCATATTTCCATTGTCAGATGTGCTGAATTGACTATCAAAAATCACATAATAGCGACATTTCAGTAATAGTAATTTTATAGAGCTAGGCCAGCCCGCGCGTCAAATTCTGTGAACTAGTTTAGTTTTCGATACTGAAACCATCTAACGAATTCACGGACAAGTCATTTACATTAGTTCAAGATCTACGTTATTGTTAGTTGTACTTAGCATTTGGCATGATAATGTAACGCAACAGTTTTGCTTTAACTAGTGATCTAAGTATTGTTTTAAAATTCTTCTGTTCCGGCTATGCTTTATCAGATGACACTAGTACTGGTTGGGTCCAGGAAACGGAAACGGGGCAAGAAGTTTCCTTCACAATCTACCTTAAATACATGTATTTCTCGAAGGCAGTTAGTCGAGCGTGACACTCACCTTTGTGTGTTTTAGTTAACGATAGAAGAAAACTTACGTATGGTCATATTTCCAATTTATGTCATTTCATACGATTATTTATGCCTTCTGTTTTTGATTTCTTGTAAAGTGTCAAGTCATTAATTTATAAGCTGACCTATTTTGCACAAAACATTGCGCAGCTTGAAGATGCATTCAAAATTCAAAGATTGGGAAAACTTCGACATGGCATTAAGTTTCTGTCAGGTATTTTGAGTCCATAGCGAAAGTGAGTGACACATTGAATTTATTTTGCCTTTTTCAATTAGTCACTGGTTTACATGGTTTACGCACATTCTGGCTTACACAATACACCGAAGCAAAAATGCATATAAGCAGTTGTTTCTAAGAACAATATAGCGATCTTGTCATGTACATGTATGTTCTTTATACAGCTTAAGATGTAATCGTCTTCCAAAATTGACTGCAAGTCTTGATTTCTCCAGGTCTGGCTTTAAAGTGAAATTATGCTAATATTTTTATTGTCAAGTTGACCTGAACTAACTTTATATTTCAAGAGATTAACTGTTTAAATGATGTTTGACAAACAGATTATATTGGAAAATGTTTAGGATAAAATTTAAAATCTACCTAAAATATAAAAAGACTGCCCCACTCTTTTTTATACTGAACGGTACAGGTAAATTCTAAATGATATTTACTGAAATTTTGTATGAATCCGGTGGCTATTTATTGTTTATGCGGTTATTTTTTGTTTATGCGAAGTAAATTATTAAATCAAAAGGTATTTTGGCAAAATGAAATTTTATTTTGACTCTCACCTGTTCACTCACTATATACTTTTAGATGGGCATAATGTCATTTTAACTCACACCGACACAATTTATGTCATTGGGCGACTTTGAAGCTTTAGTAGTTGAGGAGAACCCAGGTGCCCTTCCGTGCAAATGAAAATATCAATGGGCATTATGTGCATATTCACAAAGCTTTAGAGCTAATTCATTTGCATAAGAACATTGCAAATTACAGATATTGTGTTAAAAACAATGGATACATATGACCAATCATTTCCGTACTATAATCGAGGTTTAGGTATATGGTTTGAATATAACCGACCAGTTTCTTTTTAATACTTATTATTAAATTGCCTATACTATAATATGTTATTTTAAGTTGCTAATATACATATATTTCACTATTCTTTTCCATTTCGTGTGCAATTTAAAAAGTACAATTGACAAGCGACATAACATAAAGAAATAAGTCATGCCGCTATGCTTATGCCGTATTTTGTAGTTTAAATGAATGTCGTTTTCGTTTGATGACAATGCCACTATTTATGGACAGACATGTGACCGGACAGGCGCGTTTCGACCGATTGCAACAAGGGACAATGTTAGTCATATTATAAACTTCTTTGTATGTTCTATTTGGTTTTACATCAAAACATAGACGGAAGATAATGTTATTATAATTAATGTTATTATTTTCCTTGTTGATGTTGCTTGTGTTTTAAAGGAAGTCAACATAATAATCTCCACTTGTTTTTTTGTTTTGTTTATTATTATACATTTAAAGAATAACATTATGCTTTACTAAACAATTATCACCCCGTGGGTAAGGAGCTTTCTGTAGTCAAGGCATCCTTTTGCTTCAGCTGGTTGTTCCGCTTCTTTATTATCAATAATATTTATCTAAAGAAATAGTTTAAATCAAGATGTGCATCACTTACTGTCCGACTTATTGTTTTTTTTTAACTTTAAAAAAACTGTTCAAATAACTTAATTTTAAACATACCAGTATTGAAGCTCCATCGAGCTGTCACTTCATATTCAAAGGTCTCCCGCAGGTAAGTTGTTAAGGTCGTTGGCTTCGAACCACTTCTCTCATCGCTGTGGGTTCCAAACCAGCCAGGGACTGTGTATTATTTCATGTAGAAAAGAACATCTTTCATGTAAGGAAGGTAACCAGCAAATTAACGGTATGTCAGTGGCTCTACTCAGGAGCCCGCTCCTATCTGAAATAATGCACAATGTGGCACCTAAGGTCTTCTGCCACCACTAAAGCTGGAAATTGGCAATATGACCTAAAGTATGTCATTGTGACATAAGACTCAACCGAAAAATACATATACGAAAATTAAAATTAAAAAAAAAGATAAAATAGAAAATAAAACAAAGTAAATAAATAAAACAAAAATAAAAAATGCATAGTTTTTACGTTGTCCTGGTTGTCTAAAACATACATTATAATGCCATTATTTTCAAGTGATGCTACCCTATTTACATATAAACACCATATACTTAAAAAAAACTTTTAAAAAGTTCTTATTTGGGATTGTCTGCTTAATAAGAAAAAACCCAACTAGATAAACAATTTACTGGAACAAACCCATTGAGTATATACCTTTATATACATATAAATGATTATAATAATTATTTGGCTTTGCCTAATATAAGTTGCTTTATTATAAAACTTTGCAGACAATTAATACACTTGTTAGTACAACAACGGTCGCCAGACTGTTAAAGTAATAAAAACATCGCAACCAATTATCACTTAGATTTCATTGAAGGGAACAATGAATTCAGGAATTATTCTGTTGTTTTTACAATTTTGTTCGATGACAGATGAACACATTATAATATACGGAACAGGTGGGGATTCTCAACGTCCAGTCTTAAAATGGGATGGTGAAAGTGCAAATTTAGAACGAGAGATTGAAGATGTTAAAGAGGACGTGATTTCTATCAATAAACAGATCGGTGTCTTGAAGAACCGGGTAGAAGATTTAGAGACTCGAAAAGGTAGACGGAATTCACTTTTGAAATGATACGTTTCAGTTTTCAGACGATCTTAGTTCACGGTTGATGAATTATGTTTTAACACAAGTTGACAGTATTTATTGGATGGACATGTAAATATCCAACTTTTGTTCCTAAGCAAATTTCTTGTTTTTCTTGCTTTTAACAACAATTAGAAATATGTCGTCGAAGGTAAACATCTGTATTAGTGTTATCGTTGTTAGACATAAAACACGCAGAAATATAACATTTACTCATATTGTTTTATTAGTAATGTTAAAAGACAGCTTTCAGCTACCATTTATACACGTTTTAGCTGCAATACTTTATATTTACGTTATTATTTGGTTACTATGACATTAAATTAACTTAACAGATAAGCAGTAATGCTGGTTGATTTTCCAATGCAGATTTTTATTTTAGAAATTCATTTTGACATTGACTGTGACAACACTAAGTCTCTCACACCATTGATGTACAAAATAAATATTTTATTTCTATAAATATATGTGTTGTTTACAGATTTGTCTTAAGTTTTAAAAGATATTATTTGTCGTCATGATATTAAAAGATTGCCTGCTGTCCCGAACGCCATCTTGGATTTGTCAGTCCGCTCGAACACCAAATTCATAAAATTGCATTACTTTAAAATAAAAAACATGCCACATGTTTTGGTAATATAATGTTATACCTTTTCGATCACTTAATCCTAAAAAAATGGATCCGTATGTTGTCAAACATCAGTTATCGTTCAGTGCAACTTTATGACTTATATATATATATATATATATATATATATATATATATATATATATATATATATATATATATATATATATATATATATATATATATATATATATATATATATATATATATATATATATATATATATACACAGGTCACTTAGAATCGTCAAGAACACCATGCCTCGATGGTTGGATAGCGTATGGAGGGTCTTGCTACTATTTGAGTTCAACCAATGTCAACTATGCTGGTGCTGATGTAAGTAATGTTATCATACCAAACTAAAGAAAAAACAAATATCTATGCTATTATCAAGACTAATCACATTTCTTTTTTGTAGTTTTCATTGGAAGATCTAGCGCACATAAATTGAAAAAAAAATCATGCATATCAAAAATTTATGAGGATAAAGATTGTGTGAATGCCCGAACTTGTATACTTAATATGTTTTTAATAATAATAATAATAATTATTATTATAATAATAATCTATAGACCGTATAGATTCCATATTACCTTATATAATTTTAAAAGTCACCAATCCATGCAAATTCACCACTTAGCGAATTTTTTTATTGGAAAAGTTTGTAATTTTTTTTTCAGGAATACTGCAAATCTCTTCGAGCACATTTGGTTCATGTCGAAGATAAAGATGAAAATACATTTCTAAAGACATTCATGCAGAATCATAGTCGTGGTAAGTAATTCGCATGTTTACAAACATTTGCCTTATCGTTTATGTATTATGTTATATTATCTAAGTTTATTATTCATTATTTGTTTATTAATTTGAATTCTTTTGGTAGAGTACATAGACATATGAAATATTGATAGCACCCTGTCAAATATAGGTTTTTAAATGTGCGCAAGTCAAGTATCATCAGGTTTTATGTGAACAATATATAATGAACTTTTTATATTACACTCGCCGATTAAAAGTTATATAGCCACTGTCTTATTTCGTCATACTTCTAACATTTTAACAGAACTTCTTACACGCAAAAGGCTCGTTGTAGTCGAAATGGCATACAGTCACAGTGAACTTGTACATTAAAAATGCCCCGAATATGTAAGAGTTAAGCAGAAATAATTGAAACAAAAAATAGAGTATAATATGAATTTGATATTAGATTCGAAAAATGAAAACTAGGCTTAACTTAAACTTGGGGGTTGCGTTCATTGAACGCCACCCTTCCTTGTTGATCTTGTTTATCATATTTTAATTGATAGGATTATAAGATTTGATCCAAAAATGATATACACTCGAAGGTTACATGGTGCAAATGCTGAAAGTCCATTAGTTACATTTTCTAAATGTGAAATAATTAAGTAAGTTTGCCGATGAAAATATTTTATAGGTTTAAAAACAGCTAATAGATGATAATGGTTAAAAATGAATTATCATACAAAAACATACATGCATATAAAATGGAAAACTGCTATAAATGAGTGAAGTACATGTTATGTAATAATAAAGTTATACATAAAATATGCACTGTCTAAGTAATTTGAGTCTTAAGGTTTATATATCGGCATTTTGTCTGATGGTCAGTTGACATAAAGAAGAGATTAATTCAAATTTAGTTTTATTTATTCTAGCTGGTATACATTACTGGATAGGCATCACAGACATTGAGACAGAAAACGTATGGAAGTTATCTGGGGAAAACAAATCCTCTTCGTTTTTCGACTGGGGAGCTAGCCAAGAACCAAGCGGTACACGCACAGAAAATTGTGCCCGATTTGCGTATGAACACCAATACAAATGGGGAGATGTCGCATGCACATCTACAGCTCGCCCTGCCTGTGAAGAGAATTGGAAAGGCGATTAAATATTATAAAATATCATATTTTATATGTTGCACATCCCATTGTTAAAAAATTAAACTGATAATTTGAAACACATATTTATATCATCTTCAGATTCATTTTTGTTGTCACTTTTAGTTTTCTTTTGTTTGTCACGAGTGGCTGCTTTTGAAGTTTGATAAATACTTTTTGTAGGTCTTTAGAGACAAATCATTTAGAAATAAAACCGGATGTTTCTTTAAATAGAATCACGAGTGGGTTAGAATCCACAAAAAGCTTCAATACACGGAAGACCAGCGTTTATAACATAAGACACTATTAGAATCCTGATACACTGTAAATTCGATCGTGTTGGTCCTACGGTGCCAGAAGAGCTTGCTGGCCGCTGCAGACTTTGTTTGTGTCGATAAAATAGAAAACATCCAAACAAACACACACACGTCTTCAATCGGAGCACCTCGGATTTTAATCGTAATAACCTCGGACTTAATGCGGATTGAAAGTAGTTCTACCACGTGGTTTTAGATGTAAACAAAAAAGAAAAAAAGAGAGTGTAATCTTTGATAATGTAGAACGACTGCTTATATTTGATATATTCAAAAGAAAATAAAGACTAATTCAGTAAAATTATGATTGAAATATGTCTGACAATCATAGACAATAAAAATACCCACTGATGTACAAGTATAATCAAATCCGAATCAATGTCAACAGGTAGACATTTCGTACTTTCGATTTCTATAACAAGATTAATAAGTACATGTATATAAAAAAATGTTCGGTTGACATAAATATCTATAAATTTACTGATCTAGACTGATTTTTACCCGAATAAAATAAGTCAACATTTCCTAGCATTAAATTACTACTTATTTACGTGTTTAGTTTCTTGGTTAGAGTAAAACCGAAATACCTTAATATCCGTTCTGCATGCATATGTGTATACTTACTATTATGACATGTATGATCGAGGTCCTTATCCGAAGTTTGACGGAAAAATACCATTAAAGATACCATTGAAAAAAAATTAGTCTTATTCTGTCTAACATAAATTGTACTAAATTAATAAGTTACATAAAAAGTACAGTAGCATATGCATGCACCTAAAACAATACAAATACAGATCTGAAAACATTCATGTCAAGATGCCAGCGTGCTGATAAAGAACACAAACGATAATAACAACTCTAAATTTAGAATATCTTGTCATCTATCATAACATGGTATGAAAACAGGGAACGTGCTGTTATGTTTGAATATGATACAAAAGAGAAAGAACACCAAAACACTCGGCAATCTGATTTATACTCGGAGGCTACGCCCCCCCCCCCCCTCGTACAAATCAGATAGCCTCGTGTTTCGGTGCTCTTTATATTACAGGATTGAATATTATCACAAAGTGTCTTATTCACGGAAAGGCACTTGGCCGTGTTTAGACCGATTGCAACAAGGGACAATATTAGTCATATAGTAAATTTCTTTGTATGTTTCTTTTGGAAGAGTCTTAAATTTGATATTATTGTTAGTTAATATTTGAGAAAACTTAATTTTACATACAATACAATAGTGAGAACTTGTTTTCATAGACAGTTAAACTGCAAAATTTAAATATATTGTCAAATGTTATCACTTTTTAAAATCATAGAAAACGTTTTAAAATTTCAATACATCTGAAAGGAAAATTTTGAACCCCTTTTTCCAGTAATAAGAATAAGTATTGTGCAAAGCCTTATGTTGGAAAATAATACCTATATTTTCTTAAATTGATACGAGTATATGTTTGAATATTTCTTATATAGAAAATGTTTTCCTTATACAAGCATTTAAAAGAACTCTGTGATGTTGTACGTTTGCTGCAGGATACGGGTGTTGCACTGACAATTAAAATCCTGGCTGCTGTAGACCTCATAAGTGTCGTTAGAAGATTTAAAAAAAGTTACAACAAATGCACACAAAATTATCAAAATATTTGTTTTGTTGTATAAAAATCGTCATAAATAAGGAAGTGTTTTCAAATGTAAACTTTTATATACATGTGTATTTCATTATTTAACAAAGACTCTGAAAACAAACATTTAAGATCATCGCGTGTCGATGAAACAATTGTAAATTTAGAAGACATTGGTTTTTACATCATAACATAGGCGGAAGATAATCCAAAATGTTATAATTTTCCTTGTTGATGTTGCATGTGTTGTAGAGGAAGTCAATATAATAATCTCCACTTGTTTTTGTTTGTTAATTATTATAAACTTTAAAGAATAACATAATGCTTTACTAAACAAATATCACACCTTGGGTAAGGGGTTACTGACAGTCTGTAGTCTAGGCAGCGCTTTGCTTAAGTTGGTTTCTCCGCTTCTTATTATCAATAACATAATATTCATCTAAAGAAAAAGTTAAATTTAAGATGTGCATCACTTACTGTCAGACCTATTGCTATTCTTAACTTTTTTTGTATTCAAACTATATATTTTAGGCATACCAGTATTGAAACTCCATCGGGCTCTAAGGTGTCCCGCTGGTAAGTTGTTAAGGTCGTTGGCTGCGAACCACTTACCTCATCGTTGTGGGTTATACTACACAACAGCAGAGCCTGTAATTCTCTTGTAATTTTGTTGTGATTAATGCTTCTGAGGGATCACTTTGTTTCCAGATTTTTATACTTCACAACAGCAGGTGTCAAGTGCTGTGTGGCAGCTGTAAAAAGTTTCCCCGTATTTCACTTCAGTGTTGTTGTTTTTCTGGTCATTCGGGATCATTGGTGCCAGCATTATTGAGTTTTGAGAATTTAGTACCGCTCAAGCCGGTGTAAGGGGGCGTGAGGGATGGTGCACGTATTCATTATCCCTCGTGTAGAGCCTCAATCAAACCGAGCCTGCAATTCTCTTGTAATTTTGTTGTGATTTATGCTTCCGAGGGATCACTTTGTTTCCAATTCTTTTCAAAACCAGCCAGTGTGTGTGTATTCTCTCATGTAAGGAAGGTAACCAGCAAATTAACGGTATGTCTGTGGCTCTACTCAGGAGCCCCTTCCTGTCGGAAATAATGCACCACTAAAGCTGGAAATTGACAATATGACCTAAATTGTGTCATTTTGGCATAAGACTCAATTAAAATATATATAAATTATATGAAAAATAAAACTAAAAAAATAATAAAAAAAAATAAAGTAAATATAACTGTTTTCAATAATAAAAGAAATACATAGTTCATACTTTGTCCTGGTTGTCTAAAACATACATAATTGGGGAAATGATAAAAACATGCCATTATTTTCAAGTGATGCTACCTTATATACATAAACACCATATACTATAAAAGAATTTGGGATAGTCAGCTTAATAAGAAAAAACACTAGATAAATAATTTTCTGGAACAAATCCATTGAGTATGGATACATATAAATGATTTTAACAATTATTTGGCTTTGCCTAATATAAGTTGCTCTCTTTGATAGTAAGTATTATAAAACTTTGCAGACGATTAATACACTTGTTAGTATAACAACGGTCGCTAGACTGTAAAAGTAATAAAAACATCACAACTAAATATCACATATCTTTCATTGAGGGGAACAATGAATTCAGGAATTATTCTGTTATTTTTACAATTTTGTTCGATGACAGACGGACATATTATAATATATGGTACAGGTGGAGATTCTCAACGCCCAGTCGTAAAATGGGATGGTGAAAGTGGAAATTTAGAACTAGAGATTGAAGATGTTAAAGAGGACGTGGTCTCTATCAACAAACAGATTGGTCTCTTGAAAAACCGTGTCGATAATTTAGAGATTCGAAAAGGTATACGGAATGCACTTTTGAAATGATATTTTTTTTATTTCAGTTTTCAGACAAGCTTAGTTCACGGTTGATGAATTATGTTTTAACACAATTTAACAATATTTATTTGATGAACATGTAAATATCCAACTCTTGTTCATAAGCACATTTCTTGTTTTTCTTGCTTTTAGCAACAATTAGAAATATGTCGTCGTAAGTAAACATCTGTTTAGTGATATCGTTGTTAGATATAAAACACGCATGATTATACCATTTACTCATATTGTTGTATGACTAATGTTGAAAGACAACTTTCAGCTACCCCTTACTCACGTTTAAGCTGCAATAATATATACTTAAGTATTTATTTGGTTACTATGTCATTAAATTAACTTAACAGATAAGCAGTAATGCTGGTAGATTTTCCATTGCGGATTTTTTTAAACTTAGAAATCCATTATAACATTGACTGTGACAATTAAAAAACGTATTTCTAACAATTGATTTTCAAAGTACAAAACTGTACAGTTTCTGTTTCTATAAATATATGTGTTATTTATATATACGCTTAGTTTTAAAAGATATTATTCGTCGCCATGGTATTAAAGATTAACTGCTGTCCTGAATGCTATCTTAGATTTGTAAATCTGCTCGAGCTCCAAATTCAGATAGTCGCATAACCTTAAAATAAAAACCACAGGTTGGTATTATAATGCAATACAGTTTTGAAAACTTAATTCCTATGTTGTCAATTATCAGTTATCATTTGGCGCAAATTTATGTTTTATGTATGCAGGTCATTTAGCATCGTCAAGAACACCATGCCTTGATGGCTGGATGGCGTATGGAGGGTCTTGCTACTATTTTGGTTCAAACGAAGTCAACTATGCTCGTGCTGATGTAAGTAATACCATATATTTACACTCTATTGTGTTTTGCTCGTAGTAAGTTGTTAAATATACTTTTAGATTTTATTTTTCTTATTATCATTATTTTCATTATCAAATGGAATTATTATTTAGTGCCATACAAGCTGAACAAAAAATACCAGATAAATACGGATAGAATTTTGAAATAGGAACAGAATTCTTTTGAACGTATAGACAACAAAACTTTAAAAATATGCCTTATATCTTTGCTATTATCAAGACTAATCACGTTTCTTATGGAAATGCACATATTTTTTTTTAAATGCATGCACATCAAAAGATAACGATGATAAAGACTGTGTGACTGCCGAAGTTTAATACTTAATATGTTTGAAAAAACCTAAAACAATAAATAGATAAAAAATAAAAACAATATGGATACAATATTGCATGATATAATTTTAAAATTCGCCAAAGCCATGCAAATTCACCATTAAGTGCATTTTTGTATTGGAAAAGTATGTATCTCTTTTCAGCAATATTGCAAATCTCTTCGGGCACATTTGGTCCATGTCGATAGTCACAATGAAAATATATTTCTAAAGAAATTCATGCAGAACCATAGTTATTGTAAGTAATTTGTATGTATACGAACATTTGCCTTATCGTATACGTCTTTTGTTAGGGGCCAGTTACACAGACGGTCGGTCGCCAATCGGTCATTTGATTTTAAATTTACTCGCTGTTATGATCGGTTGTCTTGCGTGATTTTATTTCTGGTTTTTCTGTGTAAACGGCCATCGGTGACAGAAAGCAAATTCAAACGGGGTTGGGTCGGTGATAAAAATGCTGAAATACTATCGGTTTTTATCGTTTGTAAATCGGAGCTAAATCGGGGGTAACGCTGATTAATCGGTGTTTGATAGCTAGTCATCAGTTGTTAAACACTTTCCGTCAGATATGGCCGGTGATTCATATTTGGTTATCTTTGTCCGATCGGCGATATCGGTGATTAAGAGCTTGCATATCTCGTGATATAGGAAGTCGTCGGTTATTTGTAAAATATTTTCACCGATCGAGAATTTTAAACATGTTAAAAAGTCCCAATCGGTAATTTTTCACCGATGAAACTTATCTTTCCCCAATAGCAGTTGATAGGTGGAAAACAGGTGACCAATAGGTGATATCGGTGTTAAATACGTTGTCATCGGTTCACTCCATAATTTGGCTAAAAAAAACTACCGATCAATCACCGATGACTCTGCGTAACTTGGGTGTTATATTATCTAAGTTTATTATTCATTATTTGATCATTAATTTGAATTCTTTTAGTGGAGTACATAGACATATGAAATACTGATAGCACCCTGTCAAATATAGGTTTTTAGATCTGACAAGTACAGTAGAATCAGTTTTGAGTGAACAATATATAATGAACTTTTCATATCACACTCGCCGATTAAATATTATAGCCACTGTCTTATTTCGTCATACTTTTAACATTTTAATAGAACCTCTTACACGCAAAAGGCTCGTTGTGGTCGAAATGCCATACATTCAGTGCCCCGAATATGTAAGAATTAACCAAGAGTAATTGAAACAAGAGATCGAGTTTAACATGTATTTGCTATTGGACTCAAAAAATGAAAACAAGGCTTTATTGATAGGATTATTAGATTTGATCCAAAAATGATATTCACTCGAAGTTTACATGGTGCAAATGCTAAAAGTCCATTGGTTACATTTTCTAAGTTGTGAAATAATAGTTTCTCTTTGGCATTAGCTTTGAATACTTATTTATGGAAGTAAGTTTCCCGATGAAAATATCTTATAGGTTATAAAAACAAGCAAATAGATGATAATGGTCAAAAATGAATGTATCAAACTAAAACATACATGTGCATAAAATGAAAAAGTGCTGTAGATGAGTAAATTACATGTTATGTGATAATAAAATTTTTCATAAACTATGCTCTTGTCATTTATGTCTAAGGTTTACGAATCTGTATTGTCTGATGGCCGGTTGACATAAAGAAGAAATTAATTTAAATTTAGTTTTATTTATTGTAGCCCGTAGACATTACTGGATAGGCATGACAGACATTGAGACAGAAAACGTATGGATGTTACCTGGGGAAAACAAAACCACTTCGTTTTTCGACTGGGCAAATAGCCGAGAACCAAGCGGTACAAGGACAGAAAATTGTGCCAGATTTGCGCAAGAACACAATTACAAATGGGGAGATATTTCATGCACATCAACAGCTCGTCCTGTCTGTGAAGAAAATTGGAAAGGAGAATAAATATGATAAAATATCACATTTTATATGTTGCAAATCCAATCTTTGAAAAAGTACACTGATAACTCATGAATAGCTGTCTTAACTCACGTACTTTGTCATTTTACCTACAAAAAAGATAATTTCAAACAAATATTCATATCATCTTCAGATTCAATTTTGTTGTCACGTTTAGTTTTCTTTTGTTTGTCACTTTGTCTAGTTTAATTGTAAGCACTTGTTCATCTGGCTGCTTTTGAAGTTTGATTTATGCTTTTAATAATTCCAGTTATAGAGACAAATGAATTAGAAATAAAACAGGAATTTTCATGTTACTATAAATAGAATCACTGAGGTAGGTTCAAAAAGCGTAAGTCTACGAAAGACCATCGATTATAACATAAGGCACTCGCAAAAGCCTGACATACTGTACATTGGATTGGATCGTGTTGGTCCTACTGTGCCAAAAGAGCTTACTTTGTCAGTGTAGATACAATAGAAAACATCCCAACAAACACACACGCCATCAATCGGAGCACGTCGGATTTTATTCTTAATACCCTTAAGATAGATTGAAAGTAGTTCTACCACATGGTTTTAAATGTAAATAAAAAAGAGAGTGATAATGTAGAACGACTGCATTTATTTGATATCCAAAAGAAAATAAAGACTATTTCGGTAAAATTATGATTGAACACATGTCTTACAATCATAGTCAATAAAATACTAACTGATGTACTATTAGTAAGACCGAAATACCGTATCTGTTCTGTGTATACTTACCATTGTGTTCGATGACCTAATCTGAAGATTGACGGAAAACAACGAGAAGATACCCTTAAAATTAAAAAATTTAGTCTTTTATTCTGTCTAACATTGTACTAAATCAAGAATTTTATAAAAGGTACAGAAACATATGCATGCATCTTAAAACAATACAAAAACAATTCAAAGAAGATATGAAAGCATTCATGTCAAGATATTTACGTGCTGATAAAGAACACAAAGAACAAGAACAACTCCTGATTTAGAATATCTTGTCTTAAATCTTAAATGATAGTCATAAAGAGTATTTCCTCCTTGTTAACGTTGCTGAGAGCTTAAAGGACGTCAACCTCATAATTTCCATTTGAGCCGCGTCATCACAAAACCAACATAATGGGTTTGTAAGCGACCAACATGGATCCAGACCAGCCTGCACATCCGCGCAGTCTGATCAGGACCCATGCTGTTCGCTTACAAACCATATAACAAGTTGAGAAACTGATAACGCACAGCATGGATCCTGATCAGACTGCGCGGATGCGCAGGTTGGTCTGGATCCATACTGGTCGCAAACCCATTATGTTGGTTTTGTCATGGTGTGGCTCATTTGTTTTGTATCATATGCATTTGTAATGAATAAAATCGTGCTTTACTCAACACTAGACTATAAGAAAACATGTTTCTTTTTCGTTTTTTTTTCATTATAAATAATAATAATTTTTAAAACGAAAATATAAGTGTCTGTCTTTTATAGTTTTCCCATTAATATTTCTTTCTTGACAGATATTTAATGAGTGGAATGATAAAAACTAAGTGTTGTTATTTTTCATACAAGTGATGTTACGTTCTGTACTTATTTTTATACCACGCATTTCATAAAAGACACCAAATTAACCTTTTATGTCAAACTTAAATGCAAACACGATTTTAAAAAATACATACACCACAGAACAGATATATTAGGAAAAATCAACAACAAAACACATTTCCTAAAACGTAAACAATTGATTAGCCATTTACATCATTATAGAACCAAATGAAATAAAAAAGGTACATTGATTAGAACAAGTGGTAGTGTTGGTAGTTAACTCTCTAGTACACTGCAGTAAGCCACTTTGAATTCACCAGGACAATGTTCAGCCCCTGCATCGTTCCTGGGCAGACTGTGAAAGAGTTTACTAGTACTAGCGCCTTCATTTTCATGCGAATGACCGTAGAAAAGATTACATGATAAATCACAACGAAAGTGGCCTGTACTGCCACGGAATCAATCCCGAGTCGCCCAATTCACAGTCTTACGTTTTATCAATTGAGCTAACCGACTGGTAATGATTAGAACAGTTGGCTTTGCCAAAGATAAGTTGAACGGCCTTTAACATGTATACAACTTTGAAAATTGATAAAGTTGTTACTTTAACAACAGATGTCAAACCGAACACACGTAAAGACATCACAACGACAAAAATTGCTTTTTCTTTTAAAATTTTAAAAGAGAACAATGATATCAGGATTAATTCTGTTGTTTTTACAAACTCTGTCAATGACAGGCGGACATATTATAATATATGGTACTGTTAAGGATTCTAAACACCCAGTCTTAGAATGGGATGGTGAAAGTGAGCATCTAGAACGACAGATTGCAGATGTCAAACATGAACTGGTCTCTGTCAAGCAACATATCGGTATTTTGAAGAACCGTGTCAAACAATTAGAGAATTCTGTTGAAGGTAGAAAATACACTATTAAAGTATTTAAATGTATAAAATAAATAATCATTAATCGTTTACTTTTTATAACAATGAAGGTGTTGACTATAACTAACTATAGATGCCTTAACAAAGACATAGAATTACCGGTTTTCTAGTAAATCACATTGTGCCCATGCCAATACATTCTGGTCTTTGTGCCTTTGCTGTTATTCGATTTAATCCTTAATTCGATGTGATTTATAGGTAAAACGTCAGAATCTATGTTATCATCAAAAACACCACAACAAGAAAAATGCCCATATTCATGGATTCTCTATAAAGAATCCTGCTTCATCTTTGACTTCATTGCTGTGAATTTCTCTACAGCGGAGGTAATTATTCATTAGTATAATTGGTAGAAAGTATCAAATAGAAATGACACAACGATTCGTCACACTGACGAATCGCCCAATAGCAACTCGCCCCGTTGGATATGATATATTCTTTGTATTTGAAGAAAATAAGTTTAGTTTTTATTATATTTGTTGGATGCACTGCAATTATCATCTTTTTACTGAAAGGTCTTGCGTTACTAAAAAATGTAAATTCCTAGTTTTAAAAACATCATTATATATTCAGCATACATAGAAGTACTAGAAAAAACACAACACATATGCTTTAAGTAAGGAATAAATCTATGTAAATAAACTATTATCGCTAATTTATAGCATCAATCTACTTCATTACTGATAGCTCTGAAAGTTCTATGAAAAAATACACAAATGAGATATAATGAAATAATATATGAGTATAATTTTTAATGATATCAAGTGGGGAAATCGTTAATAAACTGGGGCGTTATTGGGCGAATCGTCAGTGGGACGAGTCGTTAAACCGGAAAAATGCCATGAGACATGGTTTCCGTTTAAAAAATCCTTCTTCTTCTTTGGCTTCATTGCTGTGAATTTCTCTACGGCGGATGTAAGTATGTATAAGTATAATTGGAAGGAAGTATCAAATATAATTGACACGATATAGAATAGGCACATAGTTTAGAAAGTTCTTCCCAGCCAGCATGACTATATCGGGCCGATATAGGATTAATGTCGGCATGTCGGCAAAATATGCCGACTACTTGCCGACGTCGGGCCGCTGCAGTGCCGACATATTGAGTATTTTGAAAAAATTTAATTGCAATGGCATTGTTTACTTAATAATGTGAATAAATTATCCTGTGTATGATTTCAATTACTAGAACCACATTAACCACATTTTGTGTTATATCAAAAAAAGATACATCGGGTCTGCGTCGGGCCTACATGACCTATCAATGCAAACTATTTTGTATATCGGATTTGACATCGGTACGATATTGCGTTTTCTGTTGAATTGAAAATCATGCAGCAAATAATTGTACATTTGATAATGAATTTCTAAATAATTATAGTTTGAGTTGGAGATGATATGTGGTTTGTAATTAATTCAATATTTATGTTTTGACTACTTAAAAATCACTCTTTTATTATATTTTAAATGAAAAGCTTGAAAATATTCACTGCAGTCCTACAATTAACAGATTAAGCGCCAAAAAGAAAAGCTAACAAAGGAAGGTGATTGCATGTTTTTTTTAGTGTAATGATATTCAACAAATCTGTAAACGCTGTTAATAATTTTGATTTTTACACTTAAAATTATTGGAAAAATACAATTTATCTGTTTGTCTCTTTTTAAGATGTAAAATTAATGTTTGAAATAATTTGTCACATGATTTCGCGACATGCATTAGCATGGTAGTGATTGTCATTTGCACATTTAAGTTAAAATATATGTCTTTATTATCTATTTTGTAAAATGATTATCTTCTATTTTTGTGTTTTTGCAGGATATGCCAAATGATTGCTGCTAGATGTCATCAACATGCTTGCATAAGGATGATACCTGGTCGATATAGGACCGATATCTTTCTATTGTTGGCTGACATCGCACCACTATTGTTTTGATGTAGGCCCGATGTCGGCAAGAAATATCGGGCCTATATCGGTAAGATATCGGCCCGATATTGTGCTGCCGATGTCGGGCCGACATCATTCCAATTTGCAGCCGAGGTTAAAGCCGACATCGGGCCGTCTTAGAAAACCATGTCGGTTTGATGTCGGGCCGATATAGAATGTTGGCTGGGTTATTGCCCATCACTGCGACAATATGTGTTACATATATTTGGGTGTGATATCAAGTAAAGAAAAATCTGTTTATGCTCTATGTGTTCAACATGTTGTCAATGAACATTTGATTTATCCCCTGAAAGACGAGATGTATTTTAATATTCGAAATCGTTAATGTGTATATTTATTTTATCATCGACTGTTGTGATAGTGTACTCTTTGTTTCCTTGAAAGCTTGTTATAAAATGATTGAATTATTTAGTAGCTACCAAACTTCATTCTCTAATGTTTATAAAGGATAAAGAATGAGACTCAAGATCAGGGACACATTTCACATTAAACGTGGTATATGAACCTCAAATGGGCAATTGTTGTTCGACTGATTCATTCATACATACTGCTGAAAGAATAGAAAAGATTGGTAGCTAATGTTGATTGTTTCATTTTTATAACAACTCAGACATTTGAAACAAATCTTGTTTTGTTTAATGTG
Source organism: Ruditapes philippinarum (assembly GCF_026571515.1). Lineage (NCBI taxonomy): Eukaryota > Metazoa > Mollusca > Bivalvia > Venerida > Veneridae > Ruditapes > Ruditapes philippinarum. The sequence goes on from NW_026858135.1 coordinate 819,191, forward strand.
AGTTAAATATAACTATTTGCGCTTGGCAAATTATATCATATGAATTAGTTAGGCAATACTAGTATACCGATCTTTCTTATTCAATGCTTTGTTTGTGTAGATGAGCTTGTTGTGCATCAAACGAATGAAACATCTGATTATGTTAAAAAAGATAAACTTGTTTTAACTTATTATACATTCTTCTTATATATTATTATTCAGAGTTTCTGTAGAAAACATGACGCTCATTTGATACATTTGGAAACAAAGGAAAAGAATGCATATTTGCAAAGAATATTGCCAAACGTTTATAAAGATAAAGCAGGTAAATATGATTAAGTGTCTCATTAGATTTATAGATATAATGTTGTTTCTATCTGCTTCGTGATATAGTTTACGCTACACTAAGTCTTTATATTTGCAAAATGCAAAGGAGCACACCAAAGAAACCCCTTCTCCAAAAACGTAAAATATGACGTAACCGCGGAACACACTCTGTCATAAAGTAAAAAAAGTCATCATAACTCGACTGCTACTCTATTTATGTGATGGATAAATAATAGGGAAACAAATCCCATCTTCAAATAATTTTTGCTTGCTTCTACATTAAAGAAATATATAGTCAATTCTTTTCAATTAATGATATGATAAGACAATTAATGATAACATTAACATAATTGTCTACACCCAGCAAAACCATGTCAAATGTGTAACTACGAACACTTTTATTCAAATCTGTTGCATGTATTAATATATTCTAGAGATTATCTTACGATTTATTGAGTATGAATTAAATGCTGAACCTTTAAATTTCCTTAAAGTCCACGACAAAATGTACAGTATTAACTCCATGGTGCAATATGCTATATCAAATAGCTAAAGACAGTTTTCTGCTAAGCTAAGTATTGTCGTTCTTCCAAATTGTTTCCATTACAGCCACTTAATTTTCTACGCTGTTCGGACTGTCAGAAAAAATTGTCCATTCTAATAAAAGTTTCCTGATAACTAATTATTCACTTTTGGTTGATTTACACATCTTCTGTATTTACTTTGATTTTTATGCGACCAAAGAATTGACGACAACACTTTCAAATTAAAAATACTGTTCACATTGCAATTTTGATGTTATGGCATCGTTCAAATGACATCAAACTTACTTGACATAAATTAATCTGCATACTCTGATATGGGTTCATTTGAACATCTCGATCGTGTTTTCTTTATATACAGAATTAATTTTAGTTCGATTGTGTATTAAGCTAAAAGCTTAAAAACACTTTCGAATCCGTTCCTTGAACCAACCAGCAGTGAGCAACGAGTTTCTTGCTCACAGAAACAACGACTTGCTCCTGATGGGGTTTGAATCCATGCAGGTAGCAATCATTTGATTACTAGTCCGACGTGTAAACCACTCAGCCATGCCGCCACGTGTTTTTTGTTTTGTGGTTACTTAAAATATGTGGTAAAAATGTCCTGCCGCGTGACAATAGTTAAAGAACCGCATCACGTGCAAGTAATAGTTACTAAATATAACATTTCTCGAGGAAATGAGGTGTCATTGGAAATATTGGATCATTTCTCGTATAGATGTTTCAATATTTTAAAGGGAGATAAATATGGTCTTCTCAAAATTCGGCATCCGAAGCGTTACACATATGAACCGCGCCATGACAAAACCAACATAATGGGTTTGCGATCAGCATGGATCCAGACTAGCCTGCGCATCCGCGCAGTCTGATCAGGATACATGCTGTTTGCTGTCAGTTTCTCTACTTGTTATAGGGTTTGTAAGAGAACAGCATGAATTCTAATCAGACTGCGCGGATGCGCAGGCTAGTCTTGATCCATGCTGGTCGCAATCCCATTCTGATGGTTTTGTCATAGCGCGGCTCATTATGTAGTTTAAATTTGCTTTTAAGATTTCCTTTAAAACAACTTAACACATAAGTATATTTTATGTGACTTTCTAATTTCTAAGGCAAACTACGTTTCGTACAACAGCTAATGTTTCTTTTAAAAACAGTTTTATGATTTATTTTGTTTAATTGTTGATATGAATTTATTTCAGAACGTTGGTTTGGATTGGGATGACTGATGAAGCCAAAGAAGGACTTTGGAAAATGACAGGGACAGACAATGTGGTTTCTTTCTTCGACTGGGCGAATGGAGAACCACAAAACAAGTCAAATTACCTTATCGATTAAGACTGTGCTGCTTTTAATTCGCATGCAAATTTCAAATGGGCTGACATAAATTGCAGCACAAGACCCGCCTATGTAGCTTGTGAAAAGGTCAAACAAAATTGAGTCCATCTAAAGCAAGACATTACATAACAATAATAATGTTTACAATTATTTATCATTTTCAACTGGAAGTAATTAATTTTACTTAAAAGTCCAAAAGTTCTCAATTCTTATTTTCCAAGCATTTGCTTTTGAATGATAGAGGATGACAAATTATCTAGAACATGTTAGTATCTAAGTTATGTTATTAAATGTTGCTTTTTACACAAAGCGAAGCATGGCGCCGTGCTGAATTTGATATTTCTCTGGCTTCTACAGTCCAAAAAATAAAATTTCAGTCATATTTACGGTTACGTTTTTACAACATTATGGCCACGCTATTTATGTTCTTATGTTAAGAAATTAGGAGCTAAAGATGCAATCGTCTCTCATCAATGGACTGTAAGAGTATATATCAATAAATAGGCATATTTATAAGACTTGAAGTTCTGAATCATTTGTCCATTACGGATATAATGTTGAAAAATAGTTGATGTTTGATGCCGATTCCCATTCCTTGCCGTACTATAAAAGATAGAAAAAGAAAAATTCCATTATATTATTTGATAAATATGTACGGATAGACTGTGTCCTGTATTTTAAACACGCCGTTAATATATTTCACTTATTTTATTTTAGTGCTTAGTATTGAAAGAAAAAGTTAAATAAACAAGATATATAATTTTTAGTTATTCCCTTCGTTATAGGTAAAAAGTTCTACAATTTAGACTTTTCTTATAGATTTTATCGTATCTTATCTTCCTTTATATCTTAACCTCACAAAAAGTAAGTAGTAAATATATAGTAGATTGATATAATTTGACTGTAACATAATGCAAACATCATTCATTTGCTAAGTTATATGGTCACATTTTATATGGATGTTTGGGGGAATTGTGGATATTGTCAACCCTGGAACTGGTGTTTTACCCGAAAGCGTAGCCAAGAGAATAACAACAGCCACTCTGACAGCCGTCTCATTATGGTATTGTTTTCCTGAATATCTCGTGTATTGTCGGTAAAATATACAAATCTGTCTAATTCACAAATATGCGGTTATCCGTATAACGCCCTAGAAAAACTGTTCAAAGGGAATTTACTCTATTATTATGGCGTTTTTGCTTTGCTGGAGTTTTCTTTCTTTTTTTCTCTTATTTTTTTATGGCTTTACAGCATTTCAAGATGAGCGAAAATATTATTCAGCCTCAGTCATATGAAGTGGAACAGGATTCTTCATTACACTAAAACAAACTTTTTACAATGTTTCTTTTTTTTCTGCCAAGATTCAACAATATTATGTGTACATATTAAAGTTGCCACAACGCTGCAAATCATGGAATATATACACATGTATGTTGCTACTGTTTATTTCTAAAACACTACTTTTGAATACTATGTAAATGACTATTTTGTTTTATTTCATTTATTTATCAATGTCAATAATACGGGTTTTGCAACGGAAAATAAATGCCGTTATTCATTCGCAGTAATTCATTCAACTCTACAAAATGATCAAAGTATAAAAATTGCATTTAAGTCGATATTTATGTTGAAAGATTTTTTCGTTGTGTCAGTATAATGCTTTTATGATTAAGAATACAATGTTAAAATGTACGAAAAATTCATAATTACTTAAAAAAAACCTTATCCTGCACTTTTTATTCTTTTTCATCTCGTTGACGTTTGAACTGATACTTTTTAGGAATGTTTGCTAAATTTATGCATTTTATTTACCTCCAAATGAAGATGTGCTTACAAAAAGGAAACTCTTTATGAGTAATGTTTTTTTTTTTTTTTTTTTTTTTTTTTACAAAAATAAGATAAACATTCGAAACGTTTTAATATTCAGTCCCTCTCTCTCTGTGTCTCTCACAAAAAACTGGGTAACTATTTTCGCAAGGTACATCCATCCAACCGGACCATTGAGTGTGATGATGTAATACAGCACAATCTTCTCTTCCTCTGAAATCGTTTGGCTCATTGCCTTTCCAGTCTGTATATGGTACAACTCTGCCTGTACCTGATAACTTCCACACTCCTTCTTTTTCGACGTCAGTTATTCCAATCCAGTATATTTTTGTATCTGAAATTGATCAATATCTGAATTGAAATTATTAAATTGAAAAGAAACAGTGGTATATTTGTTGGCAGAGATATCTTTGGAGATATTTAACTCATTTGATATTTATGTAAATACCCTTCATCATAACAATGCAAATAAAGTTCTTGAATTCGAATTCGATTTGTAAGCGATGCCGTATTGACCGCGAAAAACCGAAGCGCACTCAAATATCAATTTTTACACTAAGAGTGTGCATAAAATCATAATATATCATTTTTTGTATTGTTTAATGGTTTAGTGTAGTGTTGACTAAGCTTTATAAATTGTGAATATTGTAAGTAGTTTTTTGCATTATAGATTTTGATTACTATGTAAATATTCAAACTTGCTCAATTGTCTGACACCTCTTTATGCATATTTTATGTATTCGTGTTCTGCCTGCTCTTCATTTAATAGAGGAAAACAAGTGGCTAGAACAACGTAAAATATGAATACATCTTTTTAATTAATCCTTTCTAATTATAATCTAGATAAAACTTATTTTTCTGGTCATTCGGGCTCATTGATGCCAGCACTATTAAGTATTGAGAATTGAGTACTGCTCAATCCGGTACTAGGGGGCGTGAGGGATGTTGCACTTTACATTATCCCTCATGTACAGACTCAATCAAACCGAGTCTGCAATTCTCTTGTAATTTTGTCGTGATTAATGCTTCCGAGGGATCACTTTCTTTCCAGATTTTCATACCTTCAACATGCTTGTCCATATAAGATTTCAGAAACTCGTTTTCTTCTTTTGTTTCCAAACGAACTACATGTGCATTCAGTTGTCTACATTCGTTCTGAAAATTCATTTAAAGCAACTGTGATTTTGAAATGTTAAAAGACACATTTTCAGTTATTGCATAAGAAGGATTAAAATGTCATGTGTCTGTATAAGATGTTAGAGGAAAAGAGAAATTCTTGAACAGGATGAAAAAAAAGAAACACAAAGATACAAGCTATTACAAGTAACACAATCTTAGTTTTAATTAATTAACTGTTTCAACAGTATCATGTCATTATAATTTTCAATCTAATAACTATTGTTTAGTTTTCAGTGCCTGATTCAGAATTATTGTAAAATGTAAGGTATAGGTATAGGTAAAAATGGTTAACAAAATAATTTAATGATAACAATTGTCATTTCTTGTGTAAACTTGTGTTTTTTCCTTAAATAAGGATTTATCAAACAGACTGTTGACCTAACACCTGAAACCCTTATTGCATAATGGTTATTATAATGTTGGCAATCATTTCTTTAAATATCGTGAATAATAAAAAATTGACAATTATTTCTTTAAATATCATGAATAAAACAATATTCAACCCGGAATTCAAATAATCGATTTAGTATTATTGCTTTGTCATTTTGAATTGAAATCTTCGCATTCTTCTGTTTGGAAAAAGTCAGATGTTTCAAAACGACTTGGATTTTTTTTTCAAAATGAATTGCTTATAATTATACTACTTTGAACTCTTTATACTACATGTACCTATCATTTTCAGACAGTTATATTTTAGTATTTCTCTCTTGAATTGAACCATTATAAAGGATGAAAAATTACCTCTGCTGATTGGAAACTATTTTTTTTTGAGATAACAAAGTAACAGGAATCTCTATATTTGAACCAGTCACCACCACACTCTGAAGCATTTCCTGAAACAATAACGATCATGTAGTAAAAATGCAGAAAATGCTATAATAATAATTCTCATATTTTCAAATTATACAATATAAAACATATTTAGAGATATGACTATTACAAACTATACTAGTACTGCTAAAATGTCCATAAGCAGTACATAATTCTCACACGACTATATTAATCTAACAGACGATGGCAAATCAAAACAGTAAAATAATATTATGTTAATTTCCTAGAAAATGTGCTTTATTTGTTGTAAATGCTTATTTCCAAAGACGTTTTGTTATGGACTTTAATCAAACCAATATTTATTATATTATTCACTTATGTTTTTATACAATATGATATAGAGGATATTTGTTTGATTGAATTATAATTTCATTGAACACCAGATGCAATATTTTCACGAGTGGAGTAAAAATAGAAAAAAATAGCTGGTGTCCACGAATGAAATATATATCAATCTTATATGTAAAACAAATAAATTTTCTTTTTATTTTATGCTTTTTAAATGATTTTAAGTATTTTTTACTGATTTTGCCGCGTAACGTCGCGCATTCTCTTTGTGAGGTTATCACATCATGACGTCACATCATCAATTTTGAAACATAGGTCTGTTAAATTTCTCTACTTTTGTTAGATTTTTAACATGATGTATGATGACATCGACTTTTTTTCTTAAAGGCATGACGGCATTTATTTCTACCTGTTATTCCATTTAGTTATGATTTTCTTTTCATCCGCATTCAGATATAGTCCGGCTACAGTGAAAATTATATTTGATAAATTTCACTAGTGGATTATCAGAATATAATCATCTGATATATTATAATACAACACTGGTAAGCATGAAATAAAAGACTTTATCACACACCCGTGCCGATTTTGCGACTCCGTAAATATGGTATTGCACGGCCGTGCATATATTTTGACGTGACGTCATTAGCGTTATACAAACATTGTGTAAAGACGAGCTAAATGTTAGCGTTATACTGTAGGCGCGTCAATGAAAAATGACTCTTATTTCACTTTAAACTGTCTTTATTTTGGGTATGTGATAAATAGAATATTAAATTCGTGTAAGTTCATTACTGAATTTATTACCCTCGTTGAATAAAATAATATTATGCTCGCCAGAGGCTCGCATAATATAATTTTATCCAACTCGTGCAATAAATTCAGTATTAAACTTACACTCATTCAATATCCTCTATGTATAACGTGATGTAGATTGATTCATGTCTTGACTGCAAAGTGTCATATGTACCATTTAAAACTAAGTGTGAGAGTTCTATTTACTATTCAAGATATTGTTATCATATTTTATCACACACCGTGCCGATTTTGCGACTCCGTAAATATGGTATTGCACGGCCGTGCATATATTTTGACGTGACGTCATTAGCGTTATACAAACATAGTGTAAAGACGCGCTAAATGTTAGCGTTATACTATAGGCGCGTCAATGAAATATGACTCTTATTTCACCTTAAACGGTCTTTATTTTTGGTATGTGATAAATAGAATATTAAATTCGTGTAAGTTCATTACTGAATTTATTGCACTCGTTGAATAAAATAATATTATGCTCGCCAGAGGCTCGCATAATATAATTTTATTCAACTCGTGCAATAAATTCAGTATTAAACTTCCACTCATTCAATATCCTCTATTTACTGAAGTATATCGAAATACGTGTATTCCTTTGTAATACAAAACAGAAATAACACTCATCCTTTCATGCAATCAGCTCAATTACTTATTTACTAATTTGTTTGCAAATTATATCAATATAATTAGTTAATGTCTTTTCATAATTTTAATGTAGAACAATCCTTACCACTTCCATGTTCATAAATGGCATTCACTTTTGACAAGATATTGTTTAACATTTTCTTAACTTCATCAAAGTGAGATACCACGTCCACTTTTGTATCCGAATTGTCTGAATTGTATAATACAAATCGGCAGTTTACCAATGTAGACACACAATATAGCGATGCTAATATGAAAAAATATTTTCATAGCCATTTTATCGGAAAATGGTAAGAGTAATGTTGAAATAAACGTTTGAAGACTTCAAGTCTTAGAAAGATGTAACAACTTGCTAAACGTCGAAACAATTTCAACTTAGTCTCAACAATTTGACTCTTAAATAGCATACGAATGGTATAAATTGTAATATATTTTCCTTATGAAACTCTGATACAATATCACATTTACTCTTTCAAATGAGCGTTTTCAGCTTCTTAATACCGGATACTTTGGTCAACAATAGAAAAGTTAAAACAATGATGAAGTAAACATGTAAAACAACAGATGACTTACAAACAATACGTTTTAGTTCTGTACGCCCAAATATTGTAATGAATAATACAAAGCTATCTTGCGTTTGCGGAATGCCATTTGTTATTTTTTCTTTGTTTCTTGAAGATAATTATCTGTAGAGACGCATGATGTCTGGTTCAGGCCAGTTTTAATAATAATAAAGAGAATAGAAAGTAATAATAAATATAAGAAAATATAAACAACGTTTCAGATTTGAAATCTCGAGCAAATGTATTTCGTATTGATATAAGAAAAATTCAATTAAAGGAATATATGGACACCCGTAATTCTTCTATTGTAAATACAAACACATGTCATCACACTGAATTAGTCTTACATTAACTTATACAAAAGTTTAAAGCTACATTAAATAAAATATGTAAACATAGTTTTTCGTCAGCTTAAAAAACAAGCATTCTATAGTTTCATGAACATCTTTAACAGTATTGTTGTAAATCTCATTAAAAAATGTTCATAAGTTTTTATTTTAAAAGGAAGACCCCACGGTAACATTAAAGTACGTATACGAATTTGTACATGCAAATGAAGACTTGTAAAGTTAGCTGGTGTATGCGCTATGTCACAATGGTAAATCAATTGTAACCATGTGGATCATAGCAAATACGCGATATTCTTGTGCAAACAAACTTTTACCGTTTTAGTTTCACGGTCGTTAGCCCTGATGTTTAAAAAATGAAATTATTCTCGTATCGGATATAGCTTGAATGAGTGTTTATGTATGGTTTCTGTACCTGTAAGTTAAGTATAGGATAGAGTACCAGTTGGATGTGAGATTTATCAACGAGCGAAGCGAGTTGATAAATCTCACATCCAACTGGTACGAGCGATCTATCTGACTTAGACCACAGGTAGTTTTCTCTGTTTAAGGTGAAGATTAAACATGCGTAAACGTTTTTTTTTCTCCGACAATTACATAGGGATATCGAAATATTTCTTATTCAATCTATTTTGCCTTATTGTAGGCAAAACAAATGCACGAGAAAATAGCATAGTTCATGTTCTTTCATAAGTTACTGAATACACACTCTTATGAATGATAGATATCATATTCCATTTTTAATTTCTATCACAAAGGTGCTGTCAGAAGAAAATTGGAAAGGATTTAACATTTATAAATGTAATAACCTTACAATTTCGCAAATTGAGAGATTTTGTTGTTATTCCTGTTGATTCCTCATTTAAATGATTTAATGACATATCACAGTACGAGAAGTGGAGAAGCAAGACCGCTAACCGAAAAATACTCTTAGACAGAAATCATTGGCGATTGCTGCTTATCAAGAGTGGGCTTGTTGGAGAAACGGGCAGGTAACTTTTATTAAACGTTTTCCTTAAAAACTCTAGGGTTCAGGGTATTTATTGGTTGTCCGGCTGAAGTTGAAAATATTATTCTTGACTTATAGATTCGTTTATTTATTGTATGCATTATATACATCCTGCAATGGCTTTTTTACCTTATTCATGAACTTAAAAAATATTACAAACGTCCCTCTGAAGCTTTAAAGCATAGCATTTCCTTAGCGTTGAAACCGCAGCCCAGTCACCGTTCTAAACGCCCACCAGTGGTATCTCCTCTTCCCAAACCAGTAAATGAATGTACATCTACAATGTCTGCTATTAAGAGTGCACCGGGCATAATTCAGGATACGATTATTGAAATCACAGTGCTTGAAAATATTAGCACAAAAGCGGTCGTAAAAATAGATTGATAAACGCATTTTTCTTCATTATTGCTAGTTTTTTTTTCTTATTAACAAAAACAGCAACTATTCTTGTAAAATGATGAAATGTCGAAATTAATTTTTTCTGTACTATAATATTAAACATATAAATTTTTCCCGCATAAAGCGTGCACATAACGGTTTTTTGCTTTCAGTTGAATACAAAGATGATAGTTATATCAAACACTTCACTGTGACGTGTGGGATATATCAAACACTTTTAAACCTCTCTGATTGACCGAGAGAAAACAGCTGTGGTCTAAATATGGAGTAATACCTTATATATTTTCTTTTAACGGTGCACGTGTATTTCGTGGGCTAGTGGGGGTATATATATAGTGATTTAGCGGTTTTTCTTCACTCTACGCTTGCATTTGGTGGTACTTAAATAACCTGTTTAAATACGAAAGTATGAGTGATGAAGAAAATCGGTATTCTCAGCCACGTGGAGAATCGTCACAAAGAGCAGAAATTGTTGATGAACTGAAGAATTATTTTGATTCTAAATTCAACGACTTTAAGAGGAGCGTTCAGACTGATACAGAGTGGATTGCAGAAGCTACAAAAAAAAGGTTAGAAAAAATCCATCTGTTACTTTAAAGGGTTTATCTTACAATAAACAGTATCAATTCAATTGTGAACTTGATTAATAATATCTGTCATATTTTGCGGTTCGGATCGGAATATCCGTCCCGAGGTGAGCCTCGTTACCGCCCAATGGGCGGATGACCGAGGGACGGATATTCCGATCCGAACCGCATACATATTTCAGATATTTTTTCTTGCATATTCTACCATATTCCATTATATTTTAAATTCTTTATCTTTATTTTCAATGAAAATTTATATCAATTCAATCGTAACTACTTTCATTCAACAGCGTATGAATCACAAAATCATTCATAACGGTAAAATGACGTCATCTTTATCGTGCCATTGTACAGCACGCGACTTATCTGGAACCCCCATGCCAGATGAAATTTCCGGCATGGGTAAAACTAACGGAAACGCCGGTCTGATATGCAAGAAAATACGCTCGACAGTATTGATAAGGCTATTTCGCTAAGAAATGCAGGCAAAGCTCATGAGTATATTTCTGAAGCAAAACATCTTATTAAAATTAGAAATAAACTGATCAGAATTGCTGACAATTCTCCTTCCGGTTGGGCCACCATTCAAAAGTATGAGAAATTGGATGTGGCTAGCGATTCTGGTGACGATAAAAGAATTCGTAAAGCTGAAGACCGGGCCAAAGCTCGTATCGAAAAGGCCAAATTGTCTACTTATTCTAACCAAAGCTCTCAGTTTAATTTTCGTAGCTTTCGCCGAACACCAGAATCTTGATTGGCCATGGCTGGCGGATCATCATAGCAACAACAACTTCCCTCAACAGTCGTTTGCTTCAAGTGTGGACAGTTGGGACACATCGCATCTGGATGTACACATGTCAGAACCGGTCCATATACAAGACCCATGGGTACCTCAACAGAGTCAAGAGCACCTGAATGCGACAAGCAGGAAGTCAAGATTAATAAACAATGAATTACAAGACTCTTCTTTTGAATATGATAAGTATTTTTTGTTTTTGTTTTTTTTTGTTTTTGATAATTTGCACTCTAATTTTTCACATTTTTGTTATCACGAGATATTTTGTGAATATACAGAAAGTAGTATTAATATTTCTGATTATTCAGTTAAAGGTCGATTAAAATATGCTTTAGAATTTTGGGAAACTTCGATGCAACCTAACAATGATATTCTTAATTGTTCCTCCAGTTTATTTGATACCAAAGTCTTTAAACCATTTATTATATTCTAAAGCTAATGGTACATTAGTAGCCCCTTACTGGCCTTCGAGCCTTTCCCCAATGATTTTTGGGAAACATCAAATCTTAAGCAATTTGTTTGTGAAATACTTTTGTCTAATGATCCAAAGGATATATATGTTCAAGTCAGAAACAAAGCAACTATTTTTGGATCTATGTACTTTACTAGTATGGTTATTGTTGCTAGAATAGAATGTTGTTAGTTTTGACTTATATATTTTATGTTTTAATGATTTGTTTAAAGGTCAATTTTTTTTGTGAAAAGCAATGCTATAATTAAGCATAATGAAATATTTTGTTTTATTATTGTTTGTCAATTTTTACAGGCATTTTAACCAGTCAACGTTGGTTAGATGTACAAGAAATGTATAGATTTTTGCCTAAAAACCAGGAGCTTTTCTCAGAGAGTGAAAGACGCTGTGATGTCAAGCAAAGAACATACGATACGTAATTATAGTATTCTTTTGAAAATTTTCAAAATGGTGTACGGTATAAGTTTTCTTTTTTGCCTGCCTCACAATGTAACGGTAGCAGCTGGTATTAGTGTTTTAATTCATTCGAGAATGAGTGGGTTGATGGGATAATCAAAATTAAATAAGCGTTTTTATGCTATTAACTGTGCTCACGAGTTAGCTTCTTTAGAAAATCCGTGTAAAGAGAATTGGTTAAAATTATGTTTGGAAGGTTGTGTCAGGAAAGTATGTCGACCAGTGCAGAAAAAACAACCTATTTCTCCTGATATTTTGAAAAGATTATTATATACTTTTGCTTCTAAGAATTGTTCTCTGGGAAATTTGATAATAGTTACCTTGTGTATTTTGTGTTACGCTGATTTTTTACGAATGAGTGAAGCCTTAGATCTAAAACGTTTCTTTGAAAAGATTCTTTGAAGGACCGATTATCTGTGTCATAAAATCTTCATTTATAATTGACACTGTTATTAATCAATAGCCATGTTTTTTGAAGCTATTACATTATATTGTGACTTGAAATTATCACATCAAATTGTTGTTTGAATTTATTTCATCAAATAGTGATTTGAAATTATTACTTTATATATCAGTGATTATGTTTTAACCTAATATGAATCATTTGTAATAGTAAAAGTTTGATTAAGGAAGATTATATATTCTTTTCATTCTGTTTGAATATCTTTTTATATCGAATGCTTGCCTTGAATCCAAGTGTTGCCCCTCGTTGGGCGGAAGTGTTGCCCCTCATTGAGCGGAAGTGTTGCCCCTTGTTGGGCGGAAATGTTGCCCCTCGTTGGGCGAAAGTGTTGACCCTCGTTGGGCGGAAGTGTTGCTCCTCGTTGAGCGGAAGTGTTGCCCCTCGTTGGGCAGAAGTGTTGCCCCTCGTTGGGCGGAAGTGTTGCCCATCGTTGGGCGGAAATGTTGCCCCTCGTTGGGCGGAAGTGTTGCCCCTCGTTGGGCGGAAATGTTGCCCCTCGTTGGGCGGAAGTGTTGCCCCTCGTTGGGCGGAAGTGTTGCCCCTCGTTGAGCGGAAGCGAAAGCAACAATGCTATACATCTGATGAATCCCAAATACAAGAACATAAGGGGGCAGGGGACATATTCGAATGAAGGCCCCGGTCAAATTTTTTAAATAACTCAGACATGGTGTTTTGAAGGTACTGATAACTTCTGATATTTCTCTGTCATTGTAATTCTTTCTTGTTTGTATGTAGGAAATGAGATATATTTTTGAGTTTTTACCCGAAACTAAGCATTTTGGTAGCTTTGTATGTATTTCTGACTCTCCGAATGGAGGTGAAAAAGTTAAAAATCAAGCTTTGACAGTTGGCGCCAAACAAGTAAGAAATTTCAGATAAATTTTGTGAAAAATCTAAACGTATGACAGACACTTTATTTGTAATTTCTGAAAATGCCATAGCTTGCACTGCGTGTTACTGATATTTTTAAAGGAATCGGGCGGATTCTGGAGTATGCTGCACCTTCATGAAGATTGCCTATATTGGTATATTTTAGGTGTGATTTTGGCTGGGTGGGGGTAAATATAAATTGCTGTCAGTCATTTTTTGAAGGAGCAATGCATGCAAACTATTATTTTCTTCAATGTATGTCATATATCATTGAATAATGCTGTGCAACTGGTTATCTGCCTGTGAAACAGATTTTGAAATATTTGGAATTGTGTTTCTGGTCACACTGAAATACAAAATTTTTCATTTTTAGGTCCCCTGCCCCCTTAACAGATACAGATAAATACCGATTGATTCTATTGATTTGTAATATGTACTACCAAATATTAAGCGTTATTCCTATGTATTGGTTGTTGTTTTTTTTGCTATAGTAGATTAGAGAATAATTGATTTACTCTCGACATAAGATAGAGTAAAAGTAATCATCTCATAAAAAGATTGAATTGGTATGAAAACATCCGTTATATAATGCGGAAATATACCGTTAATTTCAGACTGCTATTTACAAATGTTTGTTGATTTTCTAATGATTTACGGATGACCCAAAGGCGGAGTTTCTCATGCGAATAGAAATTGTACTTCCAATTTAGCCACAATGAGGTTGTAGATTTATGGCTTATGAAACTCTTTTTGGTTGTCTGGACACCAAAATAAGCACGGAGATCGATATGAAACATATTTAGTTAACGATATGTAGCTTTTTCCTTTTTCATGAAATTTATTTAATGTAGCTTTAAATTGTCATGTCGCAAATTAAAGGAAAAAAACTATTAACAGTGATTTATGAGTAACATGCATATATTGTCACAATCGTACTGTAATGTTTGGTTTAGTTCGGCTATTGCTGAAAAAGTGACGCTTCACATGCAGCGGTATAAAAATGATTTTAAAATTTTTCATACGATTTAAAAATATAGGGCGTATTACATAATTAATGTTTCTGAAATTTTTAAAAAAATCACATTTCATGGTAAAAGCTATTTTAAATAAAATTAATTTTAAATTTCACAAAATGTTCACCTCATAATAACCCAATTGGTTGTTCAGGGTTGTCTCCCTTTAAAAATTTTATATGAAAATATATGTTAAAATGCTGCTGTCTGCTTTTCAAAAAAAAAGAGCATTGATTTGTTAATGTCTCTCACTGCTGATAAGGAAATCATGTGGAATTAATCACTTGAAGAAGAAAATTACGTATTTACATGTTAGTTATCAAGTTAAGCCTGATAGGTAGACCCGTCACAGAGATAGAACCAACATTTGTTAAAATGGGCGGAATTTGTTGTTGTTGTTGCTGCTGCTGCTGTTCAGTGTTATATGAAATGTTATATTCATAAAAAAGTTCCTGAAATAACAGAATTGCCAAGCTTGAGGACCAAGCATAAAAACTGAATTGTAACTGGAATAAATTGAGTTGAACTCCATTTCAGGGTTGCTATTATTTGTTGTTATATATTAAGTAGTTATCGGTATTATGCGATTAACTAGGTCAAATTCTATTCATATTGAATCTTTATTTAAGTTTCGTTTCAAATGCAAACATACTTTTAACGGTTATGAACATAGATACGTTAAATATCTTCATGATTGGCATTGTAAATCTTATGATATTACTCTAGGTAGAAGCAATATGCTACTTAGTATTAACATGAACTAACAAAAAAGAAGAAACTTCATGAGTTTTTTTTTACACAAATAGGATAAACATTCCAAATGTTTTATTATTTATTCTCTTTCTCTCTGTCTCTCACAAATAGCTGGGTAACTTCTTTCGCAAGGTACATCCACCCAACTGAACCATTGAGTGAGACCAATCTTCATTTCCTCCTACATTATTTGGTTCATCGCCTTTCCAGTCTGTATATTGTACAATTCTGTCTGTACCTGATAACTTCCACACTCCTTCTTTTTCGACGTCAGTAATTCCAATCCAGTATGTTTTTATATCTGAAATTGATTTATATCTGACTAAAGTTTTAAAATTGAAAAGAAACAACGGTACTTCTGTTGGCAGAAACACCTTTACAGATATTTAACTCATTTGATATGAATGTAAATACCCATCATCATAACAATGCAAATAAAGTTCTCGAATTCGATTAGCTGAACAGTTTGTATACGATGTCATATCTACCGTGAAGAACTGAAATGCGCACAAAAATATTAATTTCTACATCGTAGACGGTTAACTAAGAGTGTGCATAAATCATAATATATCAGTTTTGTATTGTTAAATGATTTAGTTTAGTGTTGACTAAGCTTTATAAATTGGGAATATTGTAAGTAGCTTATATGAATTAAAGATTTTGATTATGTAAACATTCAAACTTGCTCAATTGTCTGACACCTCTTTATGCATATTTTATGTATGCATGTTCCGCTTTTCATTTAATAGAGGAATACAAGTGGTGAGAATAACGTAAAAATATGAATACATTTTAAATATTTCTTATCATAATCTAGATAAAACTTCATACCATGATTGTCCATATAAGATTTCAGAAACTCATTTTCTTTTTTTGTTTCCAAACGAACTACATGTGCATTCAGTTGTCTACATTCGTCCTGAAATTTCATTTTTGAAATTTTGATTTTGAAATGTAGAGAATCATTTTAAGTTATTGTATAAAAAGGAGTAAAAGGTCATATGTCTGTACAAAATGTTAGAGGAAAAGAGAAATTCTTGAACGGGATGAAAAAAAAGAAACACAAAGATACAAGCTATTACAGGTAACACAATCTTAGTTTTAATTAATTAACTGTTTCAACAGTATCATGTCATTATAATGTTCAATCTAATAATTATTGTTTAGTTTTCAGTGCCTGTTTCAGAATTATTGTAAAATGTAAGGTTCAAGTTTGATATAGGTACAAATGGTTAACAAAATAATTTAATGATAACAATTGTCATTTCTTGTGTAAACTTGTGTTATTTCCAAAAATAAGGATTTATCAAACAGACTATTGACCGAATACCTGAAACCCTTATTGCATAATTGTTATTAATGTTGGCAATTATTTCTTTAAATATCATGAATAAAACAATGTTTAACCCGGAATTGAAAAAATCCATTTTATAATATTGCTATGCCATTCTGAATTGAAATTTTCGCATTCCTTTGTTTGGAAAAAATCAGATCTTTCAAAACAACTTCGATTTTTTTTTCAAAATGAATTGCTTATAGTTATCTTACTTCTTTATACTACATGAACCTATCGTTTGCAGACTGTTATAATAAAGTATTTCTCTCTTGAATTGAACCATTATAATGGATAAAAATTACCTCTGCTGATTTGAAACCAATTTTTTTTGAGATCACAAAGTAACAGGAATCTCTATATTTGAACCAGTCGTCATCACACTTTGTAACATTTCCTGAAACAATAACGATCTTGTAGTAAAATGCAGGAAATGCTGTAATAATAATTCTCATATTTTCAAATTATAAAATGTACAACATATTTAGAGATATGTCTGCTACAAATTACAAGTATACTTAAACAGTCTAGTAAAATGTCCTGCTAAAATATGCCTATAAGCAGTACATATTTATCACATGACTTTATTAACTTAACAGACGATTGCAAATCAAAACATAATATTATGTTAATTTCCTAGATAGTGTGTTTAATTTTTTGTAAGTGCTTATCTCCAAAGACGTTCTGTTATGGACTGTAATTGAACCAATACTATTTACTTATATTTTTGTACACTGTGATAAGACTGTATAACATGATGTAGATTAATTCATGTCTTGACTGCAAAATGTCATATATACCATTTAAAACAACTGTGAGAGTTTAATGTACTATTCGAGATATAAGTATCATATTTTATTCAAGAATATCATAATACGTGTATTCCTTTATAATACAAAATAAAAATTACACTCATCCGTTCATGCAAATAACTCAATTACTTATTTACTAATTTGTTTGCAAATTATCTCAATATTATTAATTAATGTATTTTCAAAATTTCAATGTAGAATAATCCTTACCACTTTCCTGTTCATTAATGGCATTCACTTTTGACAAGATATTGTTTAACATTTTCTTAACTTCATCAAAGTGAGATACCACGTCCACTTTTGTATCCGAATTGTCTGAATCGTATAATACAAATCGGCAGTTTACCATTGTAGACACACAATATAGCGATGCTAATATGAAAAATATTTTCATAGCCATTTTATCGTAAAATGCTAATAGAACTTTTGAAAGAAATTTTCGAAGACTTCACGTCTGAGAAAGATAAAACTTACAACTTGCTAACCGTCGTAATAATTTTAACTAATTAAAGCTCAACATTTGGCTTAAAAGCATACCTATTGTGCATATAATCATATATTTTCCTTATGAAACTCTGATAACATTTACTCTTTCAAATGGGCGTTTTCAGCTTCTAAATACCGGATACTTAAGTCAACAATAGAAAAGTTAAAACAGTGATGTAGTAAACAAGTAAAACAACAGATGAATTTCAAGCAATTGGTTTTCGTGTAGTATCCCCACATTTCATAATGAATAATACAAAGCTATCTTGCTTTTGAGGAATGCCATTTTTTTTCTTTGATACTTGAACATTTTTATCTGTAGAGACGCATGATGTCTGGTTTGAGCCAGTTATAATAATAATAAAGAGATTAAAAATGATAATAACAATTAGAATCTCGTCGTATTGACATAAGAACAATTCAATTAGAGGAATAAATGAACACCCGTAATTAGGCCATTGCAAATATAAACGCATATATCGTCATCATGGAATTTTATCACTTAATTAGTCTTTCATTAATTTATACAAAAGTTTAAACAATCATGTCGCAAATCAAAGTTCGAAAACAATAAACAGTGATTTATGATTAACATTCATATGTTGTTACAATCGTACTGTAATTTTTGGTTTTGTTCGGCTATTGCTGAAAAATCTATGCTTCACATGCAGCGGTATAAATCTGAATTGAACATTTGTCATACAATTAACATACAAATGTATATGACAATCTTTATATAATTATACTGAAATGTTAAAAAGTTCAAACCATTGCATGGCTAAAAAACCTATTTTAATAAATATTTAATAATTTAAGTTTCACCACTGTTCACCCCAGGTAATGATAACCAATGCATTGGCTCAGTCACGATTGTCTCTATTTTGATACACTTGGCGTAAAAATTAACCAAACAAACACATTTTTGTAGTTACTATTTTATATGAAATATAATATCTATGAAGCGGTTCCTGAAAGTAGAAAATGGCGTAATTTTAAGCTCGAGGACCACGCTTAAAAGCTGTATTGTAACTGGTATAAATTGAGTCGTACTCCATTTCATGTTTGTTACCTTTTGCTGTTACAAATACAATAGTTACCGACATTATGCGATTAACTAAGTCAAATTGCATTCGTATTGAGAATCTTTATTTAATTTCCGGTTCAAATACATACTTTCACTGTTAGAACTACCAGTCTATACAAACAATGCACCATATTAACATAGAGATATAGGAGCGAGCTCTTATATAATATAAATAAATTCATCAGATTTTGAGTGTAAATATAAGTACATCAGTACTCTGCAATGAGTGTGACCATATTTTTGTACCTCAAACGTCAATACTGATAAATGTTTATGGCAAAATAACGATACGTTTAATCTATGACATTCGATGTATTAGTTTTAAGTGAATCATTTTATACTTTCTTACTTTAAGCGTTTTTCCATTGTATTTGATAATTTGAAAACATGATCTGTCATAGACGTGAAGGAGTCTTAACGGTTGTCGGCACTATTTAAGTCAGAGGCTGATTTTATGGCCATGATAAACATGCAACTGACATCACTCCACAAACCATTTAACGCATCGATTATGAACACAGACTGGAAAATATCTTCATGTTAGCCATTGTAAAACTTTATGATGTTACCATTGGTAGAATCAATATGTAACTTTGTCTTTAAGTAACATAAATTAACATGATTGTATAAATATTGAGCGTCATTTTCAAAATAATATTAATTCATGTTTATAAAATGATTAAGTTTTCATTTTGATTACTTTATTAATAGAAAAATTCTATCATAACATGCAAAATGTCCTTGACTTTAGAAAACATATCATTCTAATATAAATATTCCCTTTAGTTTCATTCTTTTGCAAAGTTTATTTTGGATTTTGTTTTACAATAAAGGATAAACATTATAAATGTTATTAAACATTTAAAGATCCTGTATGCTGTGATCAAAGTGGTAAACCACACTAAGTGAAATTATACATAATTACGCAAATAAAACAATTTTCAAACATCAAATAATATGTAAAATATGTACTGCAAATAGTTGTGCATATTAAATGTAATGATTAAAGTATATGCATTTATTTCTTATTGTAAAATTTAACTTAAACTTTATAGAAAATAAATTTCTTATTACCTCCCTTTATTTACATGAAATGTTAAATTGGTAATTTCTTTATAAATAATGCTTTTTGGAACCTACAATATTGATAAAATTTAATTTGAGCATCATGTTTATGATTTAAAACCATAAAAGAATGTGTAACGGGATTTCATGAATAAACATTTTAAACAGGAATTTCATGAATTATTACTTTTATTCATAGACTTGCATATAAAAAGTTTTTTTAGTAACACAAACATCAATACTGTGTCCTTTGAACATTAGAATACCACATAAGTCTTCATCTTGTCATTTATAATAACATGTTATTTAAAACATAGTAACATAGCTTGAAGCAAGGACCAAAGCAACAACTGTAAAGATGAGTGTCCCAACCAAAAATATCCAGAAAAGAATGAAGTCAAGAGCATCTATAAAATCCTTCCAGTCGCAGTCAAGCCACGGACCAATAACCTTTGTCCAGTTGCCATCCAGGTGGTCGGCCGAGAAATCTTTGATGGAGTTGTTCTTACACAAACAACGTTGGAAAAGCATACATTTGACAAAATGTACGAGAGCGATTGGCAACTGAAATATAACGTATACTATTAAATCAGAAATTTTACGCAACGACTTTAATTTTGCCAACTTTGCTATGTACCTAGGTATCGTAGGGATTTAACAGAACTAAGAGTAGAAATTTGCGAAAAAATAACCTTGCCATATAAGTACGAAATCCTAGTTATGCGAAGTTTTGGTCGCCTGCAAGTATCTGTTAGTGATCTAAAACTAAAAGATTACAATAAATTCATTAAATGAAAAAGTGATAACAGTTAAAGCTATACTTGCTTTAAGCAAACATAATTTAATTCCAAATATTTAGTACTAAACATATTTTACTACAAGTACATGTATGTCATTATGTCGTACATAAAAGTCAGTCTAGATTTAACATTGAAATAAAGACCTATAATAAGTCCCCTACCGGTTGAACCGTAGGAGACTTTAAGTTTTTTTTGAGTGGTGTAAATCTACGATAAAATTACGGAGGGGGATATATACTGTAAAAAGTACAAGGTAAATTTACCCTTCCTCTTGTCTTCTTGTTGTAGATTCTGAGCTCAATAATGGTGATAATGGTGGCAAGGGTGGACAGAAACATCATGAAGAATAAGTATGCAGCGATGGTCGATACTGTGTCGGAATTCTTTGGTAGTGACTCGCTGAGAATCGTATAGAAAAGCGCATACGAAAGAAACACAGCAATTGTGTAGCCGACTTTCTCACCGGAGCCTGCTGGCAACACAAACACGAAAGCATTCAGTATTGACAACAAAATGGCGGGAACAATGAGGAAAAGAATATAAAATGAAGACTTCCGTTGAAGATTTAGTGTGTAACTTAAAACTGTCTTGCCGCCATTTGTTTCTGTAGATGTTGACATTGCAGTTATGTCCCATTTACCGTTCTTTTCAAAGTTGGATTGGTAGAAACCTTGTGAACCAAGCTGCAATGTTACTTTTGCATCATCATGCATGTAAGTTATAAACTTAATGTCGCAAGTCTGTTTGTCAAACGGAAAGTGGACAATATCAACAGCGCAAGATGTATGAAAAACCTCATAAGGACTCCACGTGACTGTCCCATTAGCATATATTGTCACCTGTAATTGAAGAAGAAATAATTGTACCATTGATACTAGGTGTTTGTATAATAGTTTTTAATGAAAATACAGATTCTTAAATTTGTTCTAAGTTAAACATTAGCAATCTCTGGAATCAAGCTAGAAATAGTCATATTTTCTGCCTGTTCGTCCTGTGAAAAAGATATGTCATTTCCTTCACTTGTCTTTGATATTTTCACAAAGACATTGAATAAATATACTTAATTAAAGAGACAGAACAGGTATAGTTCAGTGCCAATTGACGTTTACTTTTTTTAAAGAAGAGTTTGCTGTACTGTACCTTAATATAAATTCATATTTACACGTCATACTGTTACAATGTAATTAATTATGTACTTTATGTTATTAAAACAAATTCTAGCACGCTTTACATTATTCCCCTATCAAACAGGGCTGTCAATTGCATTATTACACGATATATTCACTATGGTAGCTTATTTGGTACGCTTTTGTGCGTCGCGTTGGCGCTAGCGACAACAGACACAACGCCAAACGGCGCGTTGTCGCGTTGTCGTCTTGTAGTCCTGTCTCTAGAGCGGCACGCCAAACGGCGCGTTGTCGTGCGGCGTGTTGTCGCGTTGTCACCTTGTCGCTCGGTTCAAATTGAAGGATTGATTGATAACGCGCCGCACGACAACGCGCTGTTTTGCGTGCCGCGCTAGCGACAGGACGACAAGACGACAACGCGCCGTTTGGGGCTTTGGCTTGTTGTCGCTAGAGACAGGACGACAAAACGAAAGTCCGACAATGCGGGAAGGCATGTTAGAATAAAAATAGATTAAACCGTATTAGTAGCCGTTGCTCATGTGCAACTTTTGGTAATATTGTATATTCAAAACACGCTTCGCACTATTCCCCTATACAACGGATAAAACAATCAAGTGTATTACTCCACGATATATGCACAACATAAAAAAAGGAATGCTACACGTCATTTGACGTCTATTCATTAAACAAAAGTCAGTTTATATAATTCAAATTAAATACATATTGCTTCATAAGAAATCATGTTTATATTTTTATTTTGCTTGTTGATATGAATGTAGAAATTGATAATGGACCGGATTTGTTTATTTGTTACGGTTTTTTTAGCTTGAATTTAGTACTCCTGGGAAAATACAATTATTATCAATCAATCAATCAATCAATCAATCAATCAAAGCAAAAGTAACCAATATCTTAATGTAAATGAAAGAACGTACATAAATTGTCATCTTATCATGTCATAAACCTTTCGATTCAAGTTTAGAAAGTTTAAGAATTTTAATAATACCTGTATAAAAGACTGTCCGAGTGAAGATTTAGATTCCATTCCGTTATCAAGTGTAATGTCCGGCTTCCATACTTCATTCTGCGGTACCAATATAGACTGAATATTGTCATAGTCACTGGGTGTCCACGTTAATAGCTCATCCTTCCATTCCACTGTCAGGTAGCCTGTGGTGGTCAACTTCTGATCAGCGTCATCAAACGCATTGATTCCAACTAAAGCAAAGTCTATAGAAACAGTTATTGCGTTATTTTGCTCTGTCACAGGACGAATTTTTGTATTATAACTGTCAGTAGTAAAGAGTTTAGTCTTTAACCGGCTAAGTTCTTGACCTGATTGGCAAAGTATGTATCCAAACACAGAAAATAATATAAGTTTACTGAAAAACAACATTTTCTTTCTCGTGGGATTGATATTTAAAGTATATCCACGTTACTGTTTTTTTTAATTCTTTTTACAATGAAAATATAAAGGAAAGTTTTTGAAATCATATTACTTAACATTGGTCATATATTGCATTGTATTTGACCAGGTTTAAGAACAGATAAACTATATTTATTGATATCTGTTTACGTTCGAAAGTTAACTTACTTTTTGAGTTTATCAGAGCATTGGAATTAATTGTGCATTTTGTTAAACTTGAAACAAAAATAGAAAGTATGAAAGGGTCCACATTGTATCAGCCCATTGTTACAAACTGCCTTTAGAATACCTGCCAAATATCTTTTTTCATAATGTCGGTTTTAATGAATTTTTCACAATGGTATCAATTTCACGTAACAAAAAGGTGGAGAGGTTAATCTACGTTTTTTATTCAAAATGAATAATGAATAACTTAATGTTTTGAAATGAAATGAGATCCAAATGATTTAAAAATTAAAAGAACAAAAACAACATTTTTAAATAAACGCTATCTACATTGTATTTAGTTTATACAAATGAAAATACATTTGAGCCGTGTCACGACAAAACCAACGTAATGCGTTTGCGACCAGCATGGATCCAGACAGCCTGCGCAGCCGCGCAGTCTGATTAGGATCCATGCTGTTCGCTATCAGTTTCTCTACTTGTAAAAGGGTTGGTAAGCGAACAGCATGGATCCTGAACAGACTGGGCGGGTGCGCAGGCTGGTCTGGATCCATGCTGGTCGCAAACCCATTATGTTGGTTTTGTCATGACACGGCTCATTTTATGTTTTGATTAAAACTAAAAAATACAAATTAGATCTTAAATCATCTTTCAGTGATACATTAAGTTTGTATAATTTTGTATCTATACATTAGAAATGGTGTAAAAATGAGAGCTAATTGTAAAACAATGTCTTAATAAACATGCAAACCTTGGGTTCCACTTTTAAGGGAGTTGATCAGCTAAGTGCCCATTACTGTGCTTAAGTATTATTCAGGAACGCAATGAACCTTTTCAGTGCAGTACAGTGCAATACAGTAAAGTACAGTACAATATATAACAGTACAATAAGCATTAAGGGGGGGGGGGGCTGATCTTTTTTTTCCTTTACATTAAGCTCACTTTATAATTGATAATTAATTGATTAATTGATTCCTAATTAGACGAAAAATACTGCAATGATTAGTTCAAAGCACGTGTAACATATTGGTATACACTATTTTAATGTCACAGAACAGAACAGAACATATAATTATTCCAAATTGGGCTAGCGCATAGCATCTCGACCACAAAAGGTGATCACAATAGATAACCAAAGTACATGTATAGAGCTACCTATCAATGATTAAGAGAAAGAGAGGAATATAGCTGAAGCATATATAAATATCACAAAACAACAGTCAAATAAGAAAATGAACAAGTCTTATTTAAATTGTGAAGAGCTTCAATTTTCAACGGCATTAAATTCATTTCAAGAATTAAACCTGCCAAATTACTGTGTAATTATTACAAAACCAAGCATATCTAGTAATATGAACTTTGCTTGCTTTTTCATGATGTACTTATTAGATATACTATTAAGTCAATCATCATGGCAATGCTACATATGTTTAATTTTTCCGTTGCACCACGCAATGCTACATATGTTTAATTTTTCCGTTGCACCACGCAATGCTACATATGTTTAATTTTTCCGTTGCACCACGCAATGCTACATATGTTTAATTTTTCCGTTGCACCACGATCTGGTAAAACCAAAATGACCACAGGCACGAGTATCAGACCTGGGAAGAAAACATGACCTGATTGATAAAAAAAAACTTATAATAGTATATTTTTAAAGGGTGTCATAATTTACATGTTTTGGTTTTTGACACTTTTAAGATGAACACAGGTTTTTTTATCAATCAGGTCATATTTTTTTCTTCCCAGGTCAGATACTCGTGCCTGTAAAAATGACC
The DNA here is from genome assembly GCF_026571515.1 of Ruditapes philippinarum. Taxonomy (NCBI): domain Eukaryota; kingdom Metazoa; phylum Mollusca; class Bivalvia; order Venerida; family Veneridae; genus Ruditapes; species Ruditapes philippinarum. Next base: position 844,764 of record NW_026858135.1, read on the forward strand.
TGACATAAAATTACCATGTGTTGTCAAGACCAAGGTGTTACGATTTCAAATACTGAGGGAGGTATACATAACATCCAGAGGATCATCACCTTTTTCATATAACTTTATTTTTAACGAACTTAAGAAAGCGATTCAACTAATGTAAACATTTGAAACAACAACAATAGACGTCTAAAAAAAAACAAGACGTCATCCATTGACTATATATTTGCTTGATGATGTCATGACGATTTATATCTTTTATGTATATGATATATATGGATGATCGCATTTTTGTTTGTGCTTGTATGATGATTGAATAGCATGAATTGAGTCTGTAATGTTTCATCCACAGCAGCTAGAAGAGCGACTGTAAATTTACCAGTAAACCACCAGAGTGGTACATTTATTTGAGCCACGTCACGACAAAACCAACATAGTGGGTTTGCGACCAGCATGGATCCAGACCAGCCTGCGCATCCGCGCAGTCTGATCAGGATTCATGCTGTTCGCTATCAGTTTCGCTACTTGTAATAGAGTTGGTAAGCGAACAGCGTGGATCCTGATCAGACTGCGCGGATGCGCAGGCTGGTCTGGATCCATGTTGGTCGCAAACCCACTATGTTGGTTTTGTCGTGACGCGGCTCATTTTATTTTTATTATTGCTTATCTTCGGTAAATTGCAAAAACAATATCTGAAAATGACATCTCGCTTTCAGGGGTATATTGTGTGAACAACTGAAAGTAAAAATAAGATAAATCGCCATTATTCATTTATTTTGCTGAAAGTTGAATAACTCACGTGGCCCGAAGAAACAACTGGAATTTATCTGTAACGTTCAATTTACAAAAAGAGCGGGGCAGTCTGTTTTATATTTTAGACAGATTTATATTTTATCTTAAACATTTTCCAGTATCAGGTGTGGGTCAGTCACTATTTTAATAATATATCTTCTGAAATATACATGTACACGTGACATTTGCGATGTGTTAATTACTTTCTTTGTTTACTTCATAATATTTTACTTTTATTTTTAAATACATTTTCTACATATTCAGAAAAATTAGGATGAATCTGGTACACTGGTCTAAATGTATGAATATAATATATAAGAGACCTCGCTTCCGAAATGTTTAATTATATGATCTAAATATAGCTGCAATCTTATTGGTCCAAACAGTAGTTGTCAGAACTTTTTATAAAATCATATTCGCTGGGTGAAGTGAAATATGTTCATCCTTTCGAAATGTAACATGACCAGCGATTGGCTGAAAAAGTGCAGGGAAACCCGTAAGATTCAATTGATATTAGGTAATTGGATGGAAATGGGGTATTTTTAAGTATGAAAATTAATTTAAAACACTTTATTGTTTTCTGAATAAAACGAATGAGTCTCTATGTTAATTTGGGACTTGGATATTTGCATTGATAAAAAGTGTATGTCAGTCCTGTGATCAGCAGAACAGTTCAATGAAATTGGGAATAGGAAAATCACCTTTTAAGCATGAAAACTCAATTTTAGGTAGGATTAGGGACCATTTCTTATAATGTTAGTCTATATGAAAATCAATGTAATTGTCTGACTATATTCACTAGCTGAACTAGATTTTCGTGAGACTCATATTCATTGAACATACACCGTAGACTGTTAATTACGCGTGCGCATGAAAAATAATTGTTGCGTTTTGTTCTTTATTGCATATTTCTAGAATAAAATATCATTACATTACTATTATCATAAAAGGCCAAACCGCAATGATGAGTTTAAACTTGAATTACTATTATTATAAAATCTATAAATAGCTTTGAAATGCCTTTCCCTGATTGGCTAACAAGCAATTAAAAGTAAAAAATAACAGGTCAACATCAGAGTATAGACCTTTTTACGACGCGGTCCGTTGCTATGAAAAATCGACCGGAAATAGAATTTTCTCGCGCATGCGCAATCTGCGTCGGGCAAGAAATCCTTCGCCCTACATAGAAATATAGTAAAAGTTTATAGACAATTCCGAGTTAGTTCAAGGTAAACGGTTGAAAATTATATAAAAGATATCACACACATTTTATCCGCTTCTTCGTAATACATTTTATTTTTAATTATGCACGTGACACAATTTTTCTCTTCTCAAAATCCATAAACATTGATCGGTATATTTAAAGGTTACATAAATAACCATTTAATAAGCGTAACTGATTAACTATATCATGATATTTAAACGTCCCGGTTCAATGAACAAACGTTCGGGTGCCAATCTGTTTGACACTTGCCGCCTGACCAATCCAGTTATTTAAAGGAAGTGTACAATACACATTGTGTAATATTATGTAATACAGGGGTAATAAAATTTTATCTTTAACACCCTGATGTTTCAATTTAAATTACTGATGGAAAAGTCGTCTAATGATACCTTAAACAAAGATATGTGTGTGCCCGTTTTGACCATTGAATTATTACTCCCGCACATTTTCGTAGATCTCTTACAAAATAAATTCACGTTTTCTGTACTTACCGCCTTAAGTCATCCCAAAATTAATTTTTTTGGGTGACATAACATGAAACAGCATCTATTAAAGCCTTAAAGTATGATAAACTGTAGACATCGAATCGAAATCCCCTGAATGACGCGAGACTACGACGTGACGTCACGCCAAGTTTGTTGTTATTATTCAGAAAAAAAACGTTGAGTGACTCGTAAATAAGTGTCAAATTAGTCTATTTTAGTTACCGTCTTAACATTTTAAAGAACAATACAAATAAGCTTGCCAATGCGCTCACTTAAAACAAAAGGCCTCGGTCAATATCAATTTTTTCAGTACATATCACATCATATTCAACAGCTAAAAAGTCCATATTTGTATATTATTGTATGCGCATCCTTACACGAGCGTCTTATTTCCCTGCGCTTCAACGAATTAGGCAAAAGTTGTACCTGTATAAGGTTGTTCTTTTTGTGTTTTTTTTTATATTCTTAGCCCATTCATATAATAAATCAATTACATGTATTGACTAGTGAGCCATTGAATATAATGTGATATTCAGCAGCAGAATGGCATATTGACCTCGGCTATTGCCTCGATCAACATGTCACCTGCCGGTGAATATCACATCATATTCAATGGCACACTGGTCAATAATTGTAAAATATCACACACTAGACGACTAAACGCGCGGGGTACGGCAACGTGTCCGGATTTGTTTTTACAAAACTTGATAAGAACATTGTTTCCTCTTTCCACTTTACAAATCATCTTTGTTTTCTTTTCTTTTTTTTTCAATACTTAATTTAAGGGAAATTGTTTCTTAGATGCTTACAATCTAAGGAAAGAAGCGATATACGAAAATAACTTGTCATAAAAGTAGCAAAGTGATACTTTGACATCTATACGGCATACTAAATAACTATAACAGTACTGTATTAATTGTAACAAAATAAAATAAGCAAACAATAGTTCAAGTATATGGCTAATGAGTAACAATTTATAAAATGTAAAATTAAAGGGTTTTAAAAAAAGACATTTTTAAGCGTAAGCGAAATAATAATCATGGCATATCTTGGGCTTATTGATTTTTTTATCATTAGAGACCTACCAGTTTTCTTTATTGACAAATAATCGGATTCAAAGAAACAATAGAATCTAAGTGTTAAATACTTTATTTTTTTATCATATACATGTACATAATATGTATATAGCTGATGATATAAACCTTTTTTCATATTTAAAGATAAAGTTAATATACGTTTACATGTATTTAAGAGATTAACAGATCACCCAATAACATCGTCATATTTGTGATAAAGACACACCTTATAATCCATTTTACAAATTCGCAACTACATTGAACTTTGAAGAATCCACTATTTCATTATCAAAAAGACTGAATATACCTATAAATATCAATTTGCCCCCGATACGGCGAACGCAATAAGGGTTGCAAGAGTGTTGACAACAAGAAACAAGACAAAAAACAAGTTATCTAACGCCAAGACAACTTCCGGCCACGACATTTCGTCAGAGGAATCCCCATTTGACGAATTTACAGATATTGAATCGTTCATCGGCTCTTTTGGTTCTGGTGTCCTAAATTGACGGTAACCTCCTTGTCTAAGACCCATTTGTACATTGGCCATTTTTGGTTTTTGTACTATGTCACCGATTTCGTCAACGTCTTCAATAGCCAGTTCCCCATCATAGATAGGCCCGACTGATTGTGGTTTATTAAAGAAAGCGTCCGGGGCTACTCTGTTTTCATTGCCGAGTATATCTGCTAGTCTGAAAGAGGTCTTTGAACTTTCAGTTTTCAATTCTGTAGCAGTCTCGCTCGAACCCTCTTTCCAAATCATCTCCTTCATTTCACTCTCATCACTTTCGAGACTTTTTGCACCGCAACACATTCTTTTCTTAGCTTTACTGCTAAGCGAAGGCTTTTCAACGGTATTTCCGTCCGATTGTGCAATTTCTTTCAATTTCCTCCCCGACTTTTCAATAGTTTTAGAGTAATCTGACTGTTGATTTAAAGCCGAAAGGGGAATTTTAACAGGGGTTTCATCGCCATTATCGTTGTCGCTTTCTTTTTGAACTTCAGAAGTACAACAGATACCGCATACTTTTGCTTTTATCCCCTGGATGAACGTTGTTAAAACGATTAAAAAGTTCGGGATAGGAGTATCATCACCCTGGTTATGAAGTCGAAGCTGAATAATGGTTATGAATACTATTATTGTACTGAAGATGCATTCAACCAGTAAATAGCTACTTATGATAGGGACAGTGTTCATTCCTTCTGGCATTATCTCTGTAACTATCAACAGAAATATGGCAAAAGATAAAAACAGGACAATAGCGTAACCAGTCTTCTCCCCGGAATCACATGGTAACACAAATACAAAATTATTCAGAAATGAAAGTAACACAATGGGTATCATGAAGTTTAGAAGATAATAAATCGGTTTCCGGCGAATTCGTATTGAAAACGATAACCCGGATGTAGATGCTGTTGAAGAATCAAACGTAGACACACCCAACATTTTCCAGTTTGCGTTCTCTTCATAAGCATCAATATTGAATCCGTCATCGCCAGTTACAATGCTTATCATTTCTCTGGTACTAGACCACGTGACTAATTGCAAATCACATGTCTGTGAATCAAACGGAAAGTATGTCATATCAATGTTACACGTGCTATCAAAAACTTGATACGGTTCCCAAGTTATATTGCCATCATGTGTTATAGTAAGATACATAAACGAATCTCCGAGACCGGTTATTGTGTCGTAAGCATTTGCTAGAGCAAGATCAGGTTTCCAAATATCCTCCTGTGGGAGGGTGAACTGTGTAATGTTACCATAATCCGCTGGGGTCCATGTCATGAAGCTATCTGCCCATACAATCTTCATGTATGCCGTGGTAGTTATCTTCTGTTCAACCTCATCAACACCGTTAATGCCCACGAGGTACATATCTACTGTAAGCTGTAAAATAACAAAGTATTTTTAATGTGTAACAATACTTTATGTTTTCTGTGTTAGTAACCTTCTGCTTATCTTCATTTACATCGATTTATAGCAACCAGATAAATATCTAATCTACCGTTTGCGGAAAAATAACAATATAAATTATTACACTTTTTACGTTTGCCCTAGCTTACGGAACGTCAGTGCTTCTACTCAGGTGCCAGTTTGTTCCTGAACGGAGGGGAACCTTAGGAATTTCTCCACTAGTAAAACTGGAAAGTCGCCACAATCATACCCTTTACAGTGTGTGTGCGACGAAAGATCCAACCCCTAAATATGCGTGCCGTGGTAACATAACTCCAACAACACTAATAACACGTCTACAGTCTGCTTCAAGACGACAGAATATATATAATCTAATTTTGTTAATGAATAACACTGTTGTTTAGCATTAGATTACTTTTATGTAGAAGAATGAAAGTGATAATGACATTTGATATACTTCTTTCCCCATTACTCACATCAAGTTTTATAGACACTCCGAGGTGCAATTTCAATGTGCATAGTAAATGAATTATGTATATAATTAGAATTAATAGATTGATTGGTGGATGGTTGGATAGATGGATAAAATTCAACTTGAGATAATGAAGCAATTAATGTGTAAATGGAAATGAAAAATGCATAATAAATTAGTTAAATGCATACTGCATAAAAATGCATAAAACGCATAAATTGATACATACGTAAATGCATTAATCAACTGAACTTAAAGGATTAACTGGGTGTCTGAATAAATAAATAAATATGTAAATTATAACATAAAAAACCTAAAGTGAATAAATAAATAAACGCATAAATAAACAAAAATTTAATTTAACTTAAAAGCAGATATAAGTGAGTGAATGAAATAGTTTCAATTGATCATAACGACAATATATAATGAATACTTACGGTCATAACGTTGCCGGTGTCTTTGATTGGACGAACCCTTGGAGAATAATCTGAGCTGTTTAGTTTTGCCGCTAGTAGTGCCCGCATTTCAGCTTCTGTACCAGCACGTACCCAAGAAGTATTTTGGTACATAAAGAACATCGTTACAAGCAGCCATCCTAATTTAAACATTTTGTTTACGATGACAAATAACAAATGCAAAACATATATATCTTTTTACTTGTAACTCTTTGAACAAATGTTTAAATGTTCGTTGAAATTCTCCAGTTCAATCGGGTTTCATTTCGTGATCAATGAACTCAATATCAATGACATGGATATAGGCGACGCGTTGATATTTAAAACAAAAGACGCAATTGAGCAGACGAAAACTACACAGACATTTAATACAAGTAAAACATGTTGCCGAAAATAAAAATAAAAAAATGGAGAGAAATCGGCAATTTTTTTTTGTACAGGAAAGTAACATACTGCATTATTGGATTATTTTTTTTTGTTAATTAGACAAACTAAACGTCAAGCACTTTTTAACTAACGAAAATTTTAACATAGGTCTGAACAACTCATTTTGACATTACGTTAGTTAACGAAAATATTAAAATTTAACAATAGTTAAGTTATTTGTAGTTAAAGTAAACAAAAGTTTAGAACAACTGGGCCAATGTGTTTTACAGAGTTATTAAACAAAAATTAGTGCCAAAACTTAAGTGAGCCGCGTCATCACAAAACCAACATAATAGGTTTGCGACCAGCATGGATCCAGACCAGCCTGCGCATCCGCACAGTCTGGTCAGGATCCATGCTGTTCGCTATCAGGTTCTCTACTTGTCTATAGTGTTTGTAAGCGAACAGCATGGATCCTGATCAGACTGCGCGGATGCGCAGGCTGGTCTGGATCCATGCTGGTCGCAAACGCATTATGTTTGTTTTGTCGTGACGCGGCTCATTTGCTTTCTTTGTTACGTCTTCTTTATTTCATTCAAGTCTGTCAATATTTAAGGTTGTTTAATTTCTCAACAGCTCATTGAGTAGCAATATTTTCAAACATATTTACAAAATTATTTGTAAGCATCAAATATAAATATTCATCACCTATTTACATAAACATAAACCAAATGATTTACAAAAGTGTGTCGATATTTTTAAATGCCAAATATTAGCCATTTCCATATGAAGTTCTATTTTAAACTAGTGATTTTTCCTATTTACAAATGCAACATGGAAAGTATCTTTGATGTTTTTGCTTTTGTCTGTATGAATCACGTGAACATTATATAACCAATATTTTTCTAGTTTGTTTCAATTTTGTTTTCTTTTTATTTAACGTATTTTCATTTTATGCATAATTATATTAGTAATGTTATTTCTTTTAAGAAATTTAGAAATGGTTCATCAGTTACGCTGCCTGTAAAGTCGTCATCCGAATCCGTCTCCTCATTACACCTGTTCACTTTTAGCTATATTAACTATATGTATTACATGCAAAAACAACAATCAACAGCAACAGCAATAACAACAACAAAAAAATCAACATCAACAAAGAGGAAACAACAACAACAAAACGACCCGACAAACAAAAATCTGGAAACAAAGTCATTCCATATTTCATACGGTATGATTCGGAGGACACCTATAAAAGTAAAACATTGTACTGAAATGTTTTGTTCTTACAGATTGTAAATTTAAATACCGGCACATGTGTTCTCTTTGGTTAAAATAAATAAATGAATGAATAAAATCTTCATAAAAAGCTAGGTAATCCTGACAAAGAAGAAAAGTTGCGCGCTGTATCTAAATCAGCAAATAAGCATAGAATAATAAAAAACAAGCATATAAAATGTATAAACAGGAAGACATAAAAATTAATTCAAAGCATGAATCTGAATATTGGACCATCCATGTTCTGTTTATTGTCGTATGTGAACTATTTTTCTTAAAGTCTCAGCTATTTATAGTTGAATTAATGTTAATCTTTGTGCTTGGTTTACGTCCATTGCCGTACTGTTAGAAGGAAAACGAAAGAAAAAAACAAAGACATTTTAGCAAGTAATGGATTTTCTTTATTATTAAAACAATAATGATATCTTTTTAAGAGTTGGAGGATAGCTGTCAGATAACTATATCCGTGTAATGTCTTAGTTCATTGATCTATTACATGTATAATTAATTGCATGTGTACATATACATACGTTTCAAAGGAGCCATATATAATTCACAATTCACATCATTGATAATAATCTGATACTCTGACATGGGTATGTGTAATGTATTTCAATAATAATCAATACAAAAAACAAAAACAAAAAAAACCAAAAACCACACAATCAACAAACAAACAAAAATTTAGCAATCTAGTGGAAAAGTCATAATTTATAGTTTTTGCTTCTTTATTAATTAGACATTGGCTCATTAATTAATTGGACATTGATACAGATAATGTAACGATTGTTGTGATAGTATTAATGAGCACAGACATGACGAATAGAGTGTTGTCAAGAGCTAATATGAACTCGGGCCAAGTGATTTCATCTTTAGATGACGAGTTTGTTGTAGATGAAATGCTTGCGGACGATACCGATCCTGTGCGTAGAAACGGTTTTGTCACTTTCGAGTTTTGAAAATCTTCAAACACGTTGTTTTCCAGAGTTTGTACATTCATTTCATCTTCTGTGTTCGTATTTGGATTGTATATTGGACCCACATCTGCTGGTTTGTTAAAGAAAGCTTCGGGCTCAACTCTGTTCGAGTGTCCAAGAATATCTGCCAATTTAAATGCCGTCTTATTATTTAGTTGACCCATTTTTGTTCTCCACATATCTTCCTCTTTGATTTCATCGATCTCGTCAGCGCTGTGAATTTTGTTTGCCCCGCAAATAAGTATTCGTTTTAACGGTAAAGCACGTCCCCTTTCGTTTGAATCATTCACAGATCTCTTGAGGTTTTCATTCGTTGTTGTTGGCTTTGTATCGAACATTGTATCTTCAATAGAAGAAACAAATCTTTTTCCTTGATATTCATCAACTTTTACATTCTTGTCAGAGGCCTTTGTTTGATAAAAACATTTTCCAAAGATACGTCGTTTTAATTCTTGCACGAATTTGGTGTATTTTCTAAACAGTTTTGGTACTGGTTTCTTATTTGATCGATTATGAAGCCGAAGTTGTACAATTGTTATCAGGACAATAAGCGTACTGAAGATGCTCTCAAGAAGTAAATAAATGGTGACAAGAGGCATTGAACTCACTCCTTCAGGCATAATTTCAGTAACAATAAGCAAAAATATTGCAAAAGACAAGAAAAGTATAATGGCGAAACTGAGCTTCTCGCCTGAGCTACATGGCAATACAAAAACAAAATTATTTAACAAAGAGAGCAGAACTATAGGGAAAATAGTATTCAAAATATAATAGATAGGTTTTCGTGTTATTTTTAATGAGAAAGATAAACCGGACGTTGCAACTGTAGATGAGTCATACGTAGACACATTCAAGAGGTTCCAATTTGCATTTTCTTCATAAAAATCAATGTTAAAGCCATCACTTCCAGTAATAATGTTGATCATTTGTTTTGTACTAGACCAAGTCGCCATTTGAATATCACAGACGTGTGTATCAAATGGAAAGTATTTCATCCTTAGAGAACATGTGCTAACAAATCTTTGAAACGGTTCCCATGATATTTTCCCATCATTTGTTACCGTAACATACATAAATTTATCACCAAGACCGGAAATAGTGTCGAAAGCATTTGCTAAGGCGATGTCAGGTTTCCAGATCTCGTCTTGAGGAATCGAGAACTCCGTTAGGTTACCGTAGTCTATTGGATCCCATTCCATAAATGTATCAAACCACACCAGCTTTAAAAAAACTGTTGTTGTTATTTTCTGTTCAACTTCCTTCACGTCATTGATGTTTATTAGGTACATGTCCACCGTGAGCTGAAACAGTGATAGACAATCTTTTATTCACAATACCTGATAGAATTAATATATTTCACAGCTGAATAAAGTTATCTTTAAGGTGTAGCACAGATAATCTGTCTGCATGATGGTAGAAAACCACTATATTTAGACAACATTTGAATGTTCTCTGATTTCCTTACTTATATTACCCAGTTTTACACATTTAACATAATCGAACGAGTTGCAAATGTTTGTTATTTAAAACGAAAATATAATGCAATATGAAATGGCACAATCCACGAATGGAAGAAACATTGTAAAATGGAGAAAAAACGTGTTTATATTATAAATTTACGAAAAAGATGTGATTAAAAGCGATAAAGCTTACATTTAAGGTATTTCCTGTGTCTTTAATTGGTCTAACGCGCGGTGAATAGTAAGTGCTGTTCAATTTAGCAAATAACAATTCCCTCAACTGTGTTTCATTGCCTCCGTAGACATGTGAAACCTTTAAACATAGTATTCCATAGATTCCAACGAAAAACCCAAAGCTCTTCATATCAGAAATGTTTTAATACCTTGTTTTAATGACAATGTTAAAAGAAACAAGTTAAGAGTTACAATTGTCTAGGTACAAACAGACTTAAATAAAGTTAATACAATGGAGCAGTCAACTGTGAAAGCGATTGACAAGTTAAGTATTGATTTTGCATTTTTTTCGTTGTCTTGTTCCTTATTATATCTTATTATACTTGTTTCTACCGTAAACATTACCGCTAATTTGGTTTTAAAGATTTGTAAATATTATTTAACAACTGTTTTAATTTCATTCCTCTTAAATTATTGCAGTAAATAATGAGCGGTTTGTCAAAGAATGCAATTAATGACTGTATAAGAAAAAAAACCCAAATATTTCCATATCGTAAAATATACTCATTGAAAGAATAGATTCATTTAGACCTCAACCTGTCTATAAAATCTCGGTTTACTTTTATATAATATATTGTTTTCATATATTAAAAATACTCGTATATGCAATCTTTATTTCAATGTTGAGTAAAATTATAATATATGTATCTACTTTAACATGGGCAAAGGGAAGCAACTACTTAGCAAATACAAACAAGTGTACTCGAGGATTTATTTATTCATGCATTGTTTTAAAAGATAAAAAACCCAAAATGATTCAATAGATGATTCGGACCCAAATTATTCCAGTGGAAAGACAACATGCTCTCTTCTAATTCTTTATTATTATAACAAATTAAGATAACTCATCGTTATGAAGACGAGATTTATTGTGGTGGAATATGCTGAGCCCAGGATGATATCGGTTTCAAATTTTCGGTAAAAAAATCAATTTAATCCGAAATACATACTCGCATTCAGATTGAATTATATCAATTTCATTTATCAAATGATTTTTAAGCTTAGTTTCTTGAACACACAAAATATGTATGTATGTATGTATGTATGTATGTATGTATGTATGTATGTATGTATGTATGTATGTATGTATGTGTGTGTGTGTGTGTGTGTGTGTGTGTGTGTGTGTGTGTGTGTGTGTGTGTGTGTGTGCGTGTGCGTGTGTGTGTGTGTGAGTGCGTGCGTGCGTGTTTGCTTGCGTGCGTGCGTGCGCGTGCATGCATGCGTGTTGGTGTGTGTGTGTGTGCGCGCGCGCGTGGGTGCGTGCGTAGGGAGTTGTATGCGTGTGCGTTTGAAATAATCTGTTTTTTTCTTATGTTATTGAATATTTTTTATATAAATCAGTTAATATGCATTAGATTAATGGCATTATATCGTTATTTGTTTGTGAAAAAAATATCACAAACTTTTAAAAAAATTAAATTTGTTTCTGTATACAATTTTATATTTTAAATAAACAATTTAATTTCATTATGTTGTACGGTAAATAATTATCAAGTGTATTAGTGACCACTTTCACTTATTTCTCAGGATGAGAGTGTCACTTTGTTGAAAATACATACCGTTCAGTACTTAACCCTTCGAGTAAAGAACATATGTAAGTATAGTTTGATTTTATTGACATTTCAGTTATGAAATTATTATAACACTCATTAAAATATTATATCCCACGTCGGTCATGTCCGTGTACTTTACACGAATTGATATGGAGTCACATCAACTTACTGTATAAATCGTCGTCACATCTGCAATAACACAGCCGTTTAGTTAGTTTAGTGAGAGGTCAATTGTTCGATCCCTACAGTTGCCATTTTGTCAGACCTACACTTTATTTCTGCAGTATATTTTAATGGAAATGGTTTGCAAAATTGTCGTCTACGCGGAGGAAACTTAGACACGCTGTTTAGTCTCGATTTGCATTATGTATTGTGTATTTGTTATGGCATTTATTAATTTTCATCCAATTGAATTTCAAATATTTATTCCTAATTAAACAATGCTATCTAAAAATACTTTAGAAGTTAGCATTTTAAGTGTGAAACATAAATAAAATTAAATCACATCTTATTGCGTATAATTTTAAGGAACTGTGGTGCAATAAATGACTGCACTAGAAAATAATTGAAAGCTTAATTTAATATATTGTGTTCATTGACCGTATAATCAGTATGCAATTGAAAGGTTCGTAAAATCAAACAAGACAATTACACACAAACAGGGAAACAAAAGAATTTGTATTAAAAGATCTCTTTATTTAGTAAAAATGGCCCCTCTTTATGCATTTAAGTGGACTCTTCCTGCATCTATTAACATTTTATACATAAAGGTTAACGTTTCATTCATCCATAATGGTGTTTAACAACTCAGTCAGAAGGAATCGTAGACGGAAGTATTCATATAAAGATCAGTGTGTTAACATTTCATTCGTATTTGTAATTGATCAATTATCATTATTTCATGTTAATGTCCATATAATGTAATGAGACGTGTGGCATTTCCTGGTACCAGAAAGAAAAAGTTCCTTCATTTCCATCTACTTTACCAGAACAATAATATGTGTCATATATTGTGGTCGGATCGGAATATCCGTCGCAAGGGTACCCGCCCATTGGGCGTTAACGACGCTTGCCAATTTACCGTTTATGGGCGGGCTCACTTGGGACGGATATTTTGACTGTATCAGATATTTTTGCTAGTATATTCTACCATATTTTATGATAATTTTAATTATTAACCTTAAAGATCTTGTATTATGTAATTAAAGATGTGACAACACTTAAGTGAAATTTTATATATGTATATAATTATTCTTCTCATACAATTTTCAAACGTCCAATAATATTATTTATCATTATAAGTAACCATTAAAATGTATGCATTCATTTCTTATTGAAACATTTGGCTTAGACTTTATCGAAAATAATTTTCTAATTACCACCCTTTGTTTACATGAAATGTAAATTCGGTGATATATTTTACAAATAATGCTTTTGGAACATACAATATTGATAAATCTTCATTTGAGCAGCATATCTATTATATAAAACCATAGAAAACATTGAGTAACATGATCTTTAATAAATCAATTTACCCTGGAAATTTATGTTTTTACACCCGTAACTGCATTTATAAATTCGAAATTAACGTCTTCACACTGGCCATAGCTTTCGCAGAAGCGGTGGGTCCATCGCAGCGGCGGTGGAGAATTCGTCGCAGAAGCGATGGATAAAATATGGCCGTTTGCTGTTGTCCGTAAGTATATGACTGAATTTTGTTTTATGTTTTAATGTTTTACTGGCAACACTCGGTGAGACTGGAGCCCACATATGTACTCTTTCAAGCTATTACAGGGACACCGTGCAATTCATTGCCGTTAATGCAAACACTTCTGTACAGTTTGATGAGGGGACGCCACTTTTGCCTAATTTTGGTTAAAACACATACAAATGTGTGCAAAACGACCCCATAATAGATCGGCATCACATCGAATGAATGATACTTTCACAAATTAACCATAATTTGGAAAATTGGGAAATTATTATTGCCTGTTTGTAAAATAAATGACAAAAATGTTTTCGTCGCAGACGGCGGTGGATTCGATTGCAACGCAGTGCGGTGGGCCCGATACCATTTTTGTATATTTTAAGAATTTAACTTGACGTAAGGCACTTTTCAATTGAGTACAACCCTTGTCTTGCTTTGAAATCTGAGAAACGTGTTTATTTGATGTTTAAAACGATAGTAATTATTATATATACGCTCATACAAATATATGTCCGAGGTCCGCTTTCATTTTCCTTCCATTGAAAATTACTTCAGCCATAATAAACATAGAATAATCCACGTTCAACAATTTATTGCGGCTTATTACTAAGTATCAAGTATTTTTGAGTGTGAATGCACCATTCCAGTTGAAAAGCGCAGGAACGTAAGAATATATATAGTGCCCTTTATCAAATTTTGTATTTCCAAGTTCATATTAGGGATCATGCATTTGACAACCCGGACCGTAGAGGAAACGGCGGAAACTAAGAGTCATGATATTTGACCTTGATGCACCACCGAAAGGAAATTTCGCGATGTGCAGGGAATTCCACAGATGTGATGAATCCAGCCAAAATATCACATGTGTCAGACATTTACATGTTACACGTGATCACGTGTTATACCTTATAACCAATGCCGATTTCTGACTTAATAAAAGCTGCATGGCAGGGATATATATGTGCATATATTTTTGCATTACGGCATATGAGTTATAAAAACATAAAGTTAACACATATACGCGGCTTTTTCGAGAGCATCATATTAGTTATAAAGATTTTGAAAGGATATACAATATGGCCGTATATAAACGGTTGTTTGAAAATATATTACATAAACATACAATTTCTTATTGAATAAACAGCAGTCGTGTATATAAATATATAAACTTTATAATACTGCATGTTTGTAACGTAGTTTTTCATTGGAAAATCGAGACGTTTATTTAATTATAGAGAATTTTGGTTGATTTGTAACTTTATTTTCTGATTTTTACACACATGACAAGTACTATAAAGAATTTCGATAGCTATTAATATTGCGAACAACCGTTTATATACACGATACAAGATACAAGAAACTTTATTTTAAGTCGGTTTACATATTACAAGAAACATTAGCTAATAAGCTATTTACCGACAATAACAAAGGCATAAAACATATTTACTAACATATAACAGTTCTGAAAATAAAAACATATAAAACTATTAGCAGCTTAAGCATGAAATAAGAGTATCAAGGTTAAGAAGAACTTTACAATAAGATGGTAAATTAAGGCATAGATTGGTGACATGCACAGTACATATTGTATTAAAGGTAATAACAGTTTCTAAAAGTAATAAATGACTGTAGTCAAATAACCTGTTGGATATATTTATAACGAACTCATAATACATCAAGAATTTTTGTTAGAAAAAAATGAGATAATTTCATGAATCGACGGCAGCCATGTATTTAAAAAGTACATTGTATGTATATAAACGTCGCGATTATCCAATGGAAAGTGAGGTAACAAACGTGCAGTATTATAAACACATACACGCAAAATTAAGGAGGTTCAATACAATTATATTCTTTAAATTGAGCATGATGCTAGAATATGATAACGTGAACATTTAGAGCGAAAAAAAAAACATAGGTGTCACCGATCTCATTTCCTGTACATGAATTCGATTTTTTCCTTAATTGTGGTTATTTCAAGGTCATATAACTTAAATGTAAGTCTGAAAAATCTTTTTTCTCCCGCTTGTTATGTTCTTCACTATAGTTGTGTACATTTTCAAAGAAAGACTTAATTCCATAAAATATTTCTATCACTTTTTTTTTATTTCATTTCATACTTCAAAATTCTTTAAACATATACCATATTTGAAACATTTTTTTATTTTTCGATAAATGTCACAATTTAAGAAAAAGAAGAAAAACTAAAGCTATTAAACGCGTAGGTCTTTACAAAAAAAGTAAAAGAGAAAACTTTTTCTGAAATAACTCTTACGCTGTAAACATAAAATTTATTTAAATTGGTGTTCTCCGTATATAGTAATATAACACAGTGACATTAAAAACTAAGGTTGTTTTTCGAATTCAAGAAACATGTTCTGTTTATCTTTACGAGTATCTCTTATATGTCTGTATGACAAAATAATGTTGAACCTGGAACTTACGGTCTTTTTAAATCCAAGGTTGAACATGGATTATTCTATGATAATTATGGCTGGAGTAATTTTCAATGGAAGGAAAATGAAAGCGGACCTCGGACATTTGTATGAGCGTATATATAATAATTACTATCGTTTTAAACATCAAATAAACACGTTTCTCAGATTTCAAAGTAAGACAAGGGTACTCAATTGAAAAGTGCCTTACGTCAAGTTAAATTCTTAAAATATACAAAAATGGTATCGGGCCTACCGCACTGCGTTGCAATCGAATCCACCGCCGTCTGCGACGAAAACATTTGTTGTCGTTTATTTTACAAACAGGCAATAATAATTTCCCAATTTTCCAAATTATGGTTAATTTGTGAAAGTATCATTCATTCGATGTGATGCCGATGTATTATGGGGTCGTTTTGCACACATGTGTATGTCTTTTAACCAAAATTAGGCAAAAGTGGCGTCCCCTCATCAAACTGTACAGAAGTGTTTGCATAAACGGCAATGAATTGCACCGTGTCCCTGTAATAGCTTGAAAGAGTACATATGTGGGCTCCAGTCTCACCGAGTGTTGCCAGTATAAAACATTAAAACATAAAACAAAATTCAGTCATATACTTACGGACAACAGCAAACGGCCATATTTTATCCACCGCTTCTGCGACGAATTCTCCACCGCCGCTGCGATGGACCCACCGCTTCTGCGAAAGCTATGGCCAGTGTGGTCTTCCTAAGCATCCCTTGTATAGCATGCGTCTAATCTGACACCTCCCCCTCCCTAATTCAAAATGAAATTTCCGTCATGGGTAAAAGTAACGGAAACACCAGTCTGATATGCATGAAATATAAGTGTGATATGACAGTATTTACCATCGGCAATCCTTTTAATTTCAGCGGCTTTTTTGTGTAAGATGTTCTGATCTGTAAAATATGGAACATCATATGTAAAGATATGACTTAAAGAATTTCCTCGTCAACTGTCCAGAATGTGAATATAGTGTGTACACAATGTTGTAGTATCATATTTTCCCACTGCATGTAGAAAAATCCTGAACACCATGACCTACCGCATTTCATTTATACTTGAAGGTTAAAAAATTAAACATATCTATCCCTAAATTGCGCTGAAAATGATATCATATGCGCATCATGGTACTAATACGAGAAAAAGGAAATTATATCTTGGCATATCACAGTTATTTTTAAATCAAAATGGAATGAACTCAGACATTGAAATATTTAAGTGACACGATGTTAACCTGAAAAGATACACAAGAATAAAGGCTTTTGATATTGTAACGTTTCCACTACAGGTCTATTAAGTATTAGTTCCTATTTTGATATGATGTATACTACTCACAATTTTCACTAAAGATTCCTTTTGTGTTTTATTTTGTGTTATCATCCAAACGATACGCGTTTTGATTCAGTTATTAACTAAACACAGTCTTACTCTGATAAAGGCACAGCGACTTGGTCGAACACTGCAGTTATCATTATGAATGTGATAATATTAATTTGATTATTCGGAATCGTGTTCGTCTTTGAATGGATAAACTACATGTAATCGGAAAGCAAGATGGCGACCTCTAAAACCTCTTGATTCTTATTTACTTTTTGAATTTTGAATATTTCAGACGCCTTATTAAAAACGACATGTTTGAAAAAAGTTAAAAATGTAAGGTTATCATTCTTATCAAAATAATATGATGAGATATATGTAATCATGCATGCATTTACAATTGACATATGAAAGAATCATAAAAACACCCAGACCTCAAAAGGGTAAAACTGTTACAGATATATAGTCCGATAATAAATTGCTAAATAAATGATACATCAATTAAATAGTTGTTACAAACATTAAAATGTCTCATTTAGCGATAGGTATGATAGAGTGATGCCAACGTCATTATCAATTATTTTATAATTTCAATGCAGTTTTGTTTTGCAGCATGTTTTACAGATGCCGGTGAAAAGGATTTGTCACATCAGAAGGCCGAAATAGAATACAATTGTATTAATTTCCTTTTCATACCATAATCAAAAGAATTATTATTTATCTTTTATTATAATGTACATTTTACAGATTTGACTGATTATACCATACAAAAACAATGCGACAGAAAGGAGCCAGTCCTGCTAAAACACACAATAATCACGTGACACACAGGTTTATGACTATCGTGCAGTAATCCATGTACAATAATATAATAATATAAGCATATACTGCTCAATTAGGTTAACAATTTGGTGACTCGGTTGTCAAACTGTTATCATATTGTACTAGTACCGCTGATGGCAAGCATGTTTTCTGTAAAATGCAACGTTCTGGCTTTTTCGCAATGTTGCCTTGATAAGTTTAAACTTGTATTTTTTTTCTTGTTAAACTTGTCAAACATATTTCTAGCATGTGTCATAAATGGAATATTAATTTATAAATTGATGTAATTAACAGGGTGATATTTCCTGTTTGAACAATTCTCTAAAATACGAGGTATATAAATTGATGGAGAAAATCAAAGAAAATACATAAACCAGGCCAGTTCTTACTTCACTCGGATTATAAGCTAGAAGTGTGTTAGTATAGCTTTAGTTAGGTTATTGTTAAATAAAAACAGATGCCTGCTTATACATGTAACCATTTAAGATGTTAATTTTAACGCTCCAGTATTCAAAAATATCATCGAGCATGAAAAAAAACTTTCCGTATAATTGTTGAAGTAACAGAAAAAGTAACATGTTATATACATTTTGGATTCACAATCCTGAGACAAAAACTGTATATTACAAATCAGAGTAATCAGTTAAACAAAATTTCGAAATTTCAGGAAACAATTAACATATGAACAACTTATTTAGTTTCCTTTGATCAGAAACGTTATCTAACCAAACGCGAGATGAACATGTTTACGTACAAATTAGACTACGTGATACAAAAATGGAAGCTCGTGTTGTGACTTACCCATTTAACTATCGTGATTGGCATTATTGTGGCAAAAAAATGTGACAAACATTCAAATATTATCTTTGAAATCATCAGAAGAGAGGTTTATTGTGTCAATAACCCATGCTAATGTAATGTTTACAGTTACTGACTTACAAGTTATCTCCTTTTAGAATCGAAATATATAGATGATGCAAGAACATTTTTGAACATCAAATACGGTGTCCAAAACAACTGAAACACTTTATTCTTATAAGGTATACATATATGATAACAAACTATAAGGATACTACAAATTTCCAAGGTGTGTTTATGTTTCTTGTAAACGAGACGTGTTTTGCATGTTCTTTAGGTCATCCCACGAACATTTTTAAAGTACACATACGAACATTAAGGCTTCCCGTTCCAATAAAGCATCTCATTAAGACAGTAAACATTTTACTGCAAGTGCTATCACAAGGTTCTAACTTGAGAAATACAGTTATGAAGACATGAAAACTTCAAAAAGCAATGTCATTTAAGCCAGGATTATGTTTGTTCTGAAACTATAAAATAAAAAAAACTTCGGGATAACGTTTCATAGCAATAAAATTATATTTCTCAATGCGTTGTTAGAACTAACAAAAGGAGAAAAAAATGAATTTCACGTTTGATGTTGAGGATACTTTGACAAACTATTCCGAAGGAAATACCTCCGTTTGGGATACCTTTTATGATAGTATACAGGATACGCTAATTGAAACATTATTGAATAGTACTGAAATGAAATTTGAACAAAACTTTAATTCTTGGTGGGACTTAGCGGTAAATATTATGATCGTAGAAATTGTAATTGGATTCTTCGGAAATATTTTGTCTCTGATTGTATGGAATCGCGGGAGAGAGTGCTGCAAGATGGCGTGCTCTACATACTTCAAAATACTAGCTTCAAGCGATTTACTTACAATCATAAGTTTCCTGATCGGAATCGTCATTCCACATTTCTTTGATATCTCCGATACGAGTTATTGTAGCATAATGGGGCGTATTTCTGCTGGTTTCATACCTTTTGCTCCACAACTATCGGCTTGGGTTATTGTGAGCATTGCACTAGAGCGCATGCTAAGCATATGCTTTCCATTTAGGTTTCGTAAGGAAGGCTTCAGACGGAGGGCATGGTTATCTTGCATTGTAATCATTATTGTGCTCTTAGGACTAAATTATGATGAATATATCTGCAGCAATTTTGCTGTGGAAAAAGTGTTCGACATCAGTATGTGTACATGTATTGATGGAAGCAGTGAAGGTATTGGAAAAGTGTCCATTGTTTGGTTTCTGTGCATTCTACCCCTGGTATTTATGACATCATGTAACATCGTCATATCGACGAAATTGTTAATGATTAGAAATTCAAGACTACGTCTAAATGCTTCTAATCGACAAAGCCGTCATGGAACGTTCAATAGACTGTGCATTAGCGCATTCCTTCTCCACTGTGTATCAGTGTTACCAGTAACATGTATACTTTCTAATTATTTTGAACTGTTTACAATGGATAACGTTGAGGATCTTTCCGACCTTTATAATGTTTTAAATCTCATAGCGGTTTTGTTTCCTATTTCTGTAGCACTTTTCATATTAAACAACAGCTTGAACTTTCTGATTTACTGCTTCAGTGGAACAAACTTTCGCTCGGACCTTAAAGAAATGATCTTTACATTAAAATGTGGGTCCAATTCAGGTTCTTCTGAATGTCAGACACGATTATCGACATGTTGAAAGCCTAATGTTCACTTTATGATTGTTACACAGAAATATGTGAATTTTAATTGAACGTCTTTATAAACTGATATGTAACGTGTTTGTTGGCTCTTACAACTTTTCTGTCGGCGACAAACATCGGCAATTCAAATGTTACTAGTATCTTCTAAATTAAACCCGTTAAATCAATTTTCAAAGATAAAGAACTTGCTATATATATTCACATGATACTTATACATAATGATTATATTGAAAAACAAAAACAAAACTGATTTTTATATCATAATAATAATTAAAGAACATGGTGTAAATGTTGATATCAAAGGAGCGTTTGTCAAAACAATCAAGTTATGTTTATTAAAAGACCACATCTTGTGTGCGTGGGTGGGTGCGTGCGTGTGTGTGTGTGTGTGTATTTATATGCTGGTCACATTTGAAATAAAAAAATATGTTATTTGTGTTTCACGATGGTATATATTCATGTGCTACCTTCTTTGAATAAATATATTATCATAAAAACTATTATCACTATTATTATTATCTTATCCCCCCATTATTCCATTCGTCATTGAGTCAATTACATATTATTTTGTTACGGATAATGTGACGCTTTTATGTAGTAGCACACATTCTAATTTTGTAAACAGTTGACTCATGTTAAATATAGTAGTAATAATTGTGAGATAAATTGAATACGTTTTTATTTTTCGCCGACCATTCAGGTTCGTTTCAACAAAACATTTTTTTTGAAAGGCTGTCGCCTAAACAATAAAAAAGTAGAGTAGCAACGATTATGTGTTTTTAAATATTTATAAAAAGTTATTGAAAACAAAATAACACATGATTGCATCAACAGCAAATTCATGATTTTTTTTCATCATTTTTTATTGTCAAGTTAAGCTTTATTAACAATATATTTCTAAAGATTGACTGTTATTGTGGTGATTGATCGGCAAATGATTGGAATATGGTGAGGAGATTTTAATACAAATCTGCCGAAAATATAAAAAGACTACCTCCCTATTTTCATAAATTGTTCGATATTAGATGTTAACAGAAATTTCCTTGGATCACGTGAGTATTTGTCGTTCATATAAGGCAAATTATAAAACTGAAAGGAATTAAGACAAATGAAAACTTATTTTGACTATCACCTGCTCACTCACTCTATACCCTTAGATGGGCATAGTATAATGTCTAAAAGATACAAAGTATTGATTGTATAACTGCTTTGGATTTACCAAAATATCATTTTACATGTCAAAGTGAAATTTCATTGTCTCGAAATTTAAATTTCTGAAACGCTATGTTAATTGTAAATGACGTTTATACCGTTTGTTATTTTCGTTTTTCTACAACAATGCACTCAAAATTGATATCTATTCCCTAATTTAAATACAACAAAATTGTGTTTCATATCATATTAATTTTGGGAAGATGATTACCCCTATTTTCGTTTTAAAGTAAACAACAAAATTGTTTGCAATTAAATCATAGTGTTACATATGTAACTGAAGGATTACGGTCGAACACATCTTCTTCGAGGTTTGAATACCAATTTGAAAGTAAATAAAACTCATTTATCTCATTCATGTCATATTCTTCTTTATATCAGCGAACCATATTGTAACAAACATTGTCGTTTTGTGGTAAAATAATTATTTGCTAATAACTGTATATATCGCTAAACTATCCCTGTTTTTGAAACAATTTTCTACAGAAGCTTGACATTTCAATGAGGTTTACCATTAATGGTCAAGGCATAAGAATTGCATCCAGTTAATCCCTGCGTGTTCGCACGAGGCGACTATAAGGGTTCGAATAACTGAAGTCTATGCATCTCCTAACTCCTGCATGTGAGGTTGTTTTGACCCTTGTGCTCTTTTGATGCGTGTAACACTCGAAGTTAGCCGATAACGTCTTTCCCGTTACGTCGCCATATGACGTATACTGTGTTTGTGCGCCGTAAACCAAGAAATAAATATGTACGAGTATATAATTCAGAGTAAGTGTGAACGTATTCGTGTTCTTTTGGCTGTTATAATAGATTCATACCTTTGCTAAAATTGCAGTTTATATAACTTTTAAGTATAACTATAAAGTGTTATCTGCTTTATATTCTGGATCTTACGTATTTATTCAACAACAATATAGAAATAAGATATATAGCAGCTTAATTCACACAGTGATACACAGATGTTTGACTATCGTGCAATATAATAATATAAGCATGTGTTGTTTGGCAATATTGACCTAAGACATTTGAATATTCAATGTCCTTTTGTCGGTAATTCTCGGATTCCGAAGTTAATGATACGGATTTTTAAGTGTAGCATAAAGGTTAACATGGTTTATGTATAACTTAAAGTCATTAATACCGAAACAGCACGTGCCTGACTAACCTTGGTGATAAGTAGTTAAGACCTTTAGTTTCATATTGAAGGTTGTATGTTCGTATCTTAATGAAATCTTTCATTGAATCTTATTCTTTCATATTTTTGAAAACTTGACTACTAAGATTTTGTGAATATATCGCCCACTGTACGACTGTACAATTGAAATGATGAAAATTTACATATATATGTATATATCAAGTTATGATATTTGAAAAGAAAAGGCACAGGAAATCAAAACTAATGATTCATCCAGTAATGCTGCATATAATTAAAAATAATTAAAGAAATACGAAAAATATAGTTTATTAAGGATTTGTACTTGCAACTTCGCGATCGCTATGCTATCATAATTTCGACTAGGTCAACGGGACATAAGTATAAGACAAAGTATCGAGAACTTTCCTATCATTAAAATAAATTAGTAAATCGTAATAAATTACAGAAACTAACGAACAAGCTTCCGAAAATTAATGAGTCTCAGGTCAGTATTGCCAAACAATACTGCTCAATTAGAATAACAATAAGGTGACTCGATGGTCAAACCGTCATCATATTGTACTGGTAAAGGTGATGGCAAGCATGATATCTGTAAAAGTCTAATGATTGGCTTTTTTTGCAATATTGACTTGATAAGTTTTGCTAAAGATTATAAAAGATATTTTTCATAATTTCTTGCATGTGTCATATCCTTTAATTTTTAGTTATTTTATTTTCATTCTATATCTCATTGTGTTTCGTAATTAATTTAAATGATATTTTTTTAATTACAATGGACACTTCTTGATGGATCGAAAAAGAGGAATTTTTGAACAAAATGCAGTTACGATAACGTTAAACATTGGCAATGATTGGTTCAGTCAGAAGGAAACATAGAGAAAATTAATTATCATTTATCATAAAGGTTAATTTCTATCATTTCACTCGTCATGAGAGTAAGCTGTTGCAAATGTCAAATCAATCATTACATGCCAGTCATAATGTGGATGCTGGTTCAGGGAAATATCAGTTCAAATGATGTAATTAACAGGGTGACATTTCCTGTTGGAACAATTCTCTAAAATACAGGTATATAAATTTATAAACTAGAACTCCGCGAGTCGGATGTGTCGCCTTGTGAACAATGTAGTTTAGGAGAAATGGCCAGGACAAAAATGAAATATGAAAAATAACAAAGGGCAATAACTAAAAAAATAATAACTGCAGAGCAGCAGTTTCTGTGCACTGCACTTCTTATCAATAAGATCTATCATTCTTTGATGTTTCAAGTCCATAGCTTTCATACTTGAGGAGAAATGACCAGGACAGAAATAAAGTAAGAAAATCAACAAAGGGCAATAACTCAAAAAATAAGAAATGCAGGGTATCAGTTCTTATGCACTGCACTTTTTCTTAATGAGATCTATCATCCTATGATGTTTCAAGTCCATAACTTTTATACTTTCGGAGAAATGGCCTGGACAAAAATTAAGTATGAAAATTAACAAAGGGCCATAACTCAAAAATTAAGAAATGCAGAGTACCTGTTTTTGTGCACTGCACTTTTTCTTAATGAGACCTATCATCCTATGAAGTTTCAAGTCCATAGCTTTTATACTTAAGGAGAAATGGCCCAGACAAAATCAAAGAATGAAAATAAACAAAGGGCAATAACTCAAAAAATAAGAAATGCAGAGTACCTGTTCTTGTGCACTGCACTTCTTCTTAATGAGACCTATCATCCTATGAAGTTTCAAGTCCATGGCTTTTATACATTAGGAGAAATGGCCCGGACAAAAATAAAGTATGAAAATTAACAAAGGGCAATAACTCAAAAATTAGGAAGTGCAGAGTACCGGTTCTTGTGCACTGCACTTCTTCTTAATGAGATCTATCATCCTATGAAGTTTCAAGTCCATAGCTTTTTTAGTTGAAGAAAAATGGCCCGGACAAAATTAAAGTATGAAAATTAACAAAGGGCAATAACTCAAAAAATAAGAACTGCAGAGTACCGGTCCTTGTGCACTGCACTTCGGGTTATTTAAAGAAGCATGCATACCAAGTTTGAAGTCAATCAGACTTATAGTGACTGAGTTATGCTCCGGACAAGCTTTAGGGGACGCCGACGCCGACAACGACGACGACGCCGCCGACACAGACGCCGCCGACAAAGTAACCCCTATATGTCACCTTTTCAAAGCGACACAAAAACTAATATCATGTTATATAAATTTTGGATGAAATATTTATTTCATAGAAAGCTACAAATAATTACAAATCAGAGTAATAAGTTAGAGTTAAACATTATTTCGTAGTTTCTGGAAACAATTAATATATGAACAATTAAGTGATCATTAACTGATAGTCAGAGATTTACTTATAGTCAATATGTTGCTTGTTATTCAAAATTGACCACTGCATTACCCGAAGCACCTGATCTGAACACGTTTAATGTGACCTTAACATTAACTGTCAAAGTCAAATTAACGAGTGATTTAATAGTATGGTTCTTATCGGTTGTTTACACATCATTATTGCTTTATCAGTACTTTCAAATTCTTATTTTAGATAACTAGCGGATTCAACCGTTTTTCATTGTAATGTAAATTATTGTTACGTTTATACAAAAAAAAAGCCGAACAGGTTACCTTTCTTAAGTTTTAAAAAGTAAGTAAAGACAAAGAATGGGAGGAGAATTTACATACAGTTACGCAAATCTTCAACAAAAAAAACAACAAAAAATAACAACAACACGGGAACCACTCGGCACAATATATTACCCGACATCGCCATGGGATCCAAGCAAGCCTATGACATACATAGTCACTATAAAAGATTTTTTTCATATACAAATATAAAAGTGTATTGCATTGAATCCGATTCCCAACACTTTGTCCAGAACCGTTTTACTTCTATTTCCAATTTGAGAAAAGGATGTAGAAATAGAAAGTTATCATTATCCATGCCATTACATATTTTATTCGATATATTTACATGTTGATGAACAATATTTACACAATACATTTGGGATTGGGTAGAATGCTATGAAAGCTTATGAGTGTCCTGTCCCAGTTTAAGCAATTTACATATATACAGTTCATGGCATTATCATGCACAAAATTCATTTAGTTGAAAAGATATCAAAGACATTTTCAAAAAAAAAGGTATTATTACGAAGATTCCATTATATTCTTTTCCAATAGATCGGCAGAAAGCGAACTGCAGTGAGTGCGTAATCTTGTGTGAACAATTTGAAGTTTATGATCACCAGAAACAAAATAAGCATGCACACTTGGCAAATCATTATTAAGAAGGCGCTTAAAAGAAGCTAAGGTTGAGGCATTTTGCGTTTGAGGTGGAAGAGAATTGAAATCTCTGATAACAAAAAGCAAGAATGATTTATAGTAATAATCTGTATTTGTGTGAATATTCTGTGTGTCGTTTGAGTTCCGGAGTGGGTACCGATGCTCACTACCAACAGACGAAGGGACAAGGTCAGAGAGGTATTGAGGAGTAAAACTATTTTTCATTTTAAAGAAAAGAATCAATTTATGTTTGTAACCCCTTTTTTCCAAGGATTCCCACCCAACTTCTTTCATGAGTTTATCAATAGACACAAGTTTAGTTGTTCCGGTAATTATTCTTGCTGCTTCTTGGTTAATTTGTTCGAGCTCTTTTTTATCATTTTGATTGCAGTTGTCAAATAATACATCTCCATATTCTATAATCGGTCTAATAAAAGATATATGATTTGTAGTGAGTTCCTGTCGAGTTGAAATTTTAGTTTCTTCATGACATTTATTCTTTCCCAAGCTTTATTTTTAATGTATTCAATATGTGTTGACCAGCGTAAATCATGAGTAAAAGTTATACTTCAGTGTTTGTGATTACGTACTTCTTCTATTTGTGTGTTTTGCATAATAATAGGAGGATGATATAAGTCTGTTTGTTTTACGCGATATTAATAACGATTCTGTTTTTAGGGGATTGAATTTTACCAACCCCCTTTCAGCCCAAGAAGTTATCTTTTGCAAATCTGTGTTTAGGATAGTGGAAGCAGTTGTAGGGTCTTCTACAACAATAAAAATATTTGTATCGTCAGCGAAAAGTCTTATATTTGCATTAATATCGAGAACAATATCATTAATATAAACAAGAAACAACAGTGGCCCAAGCATAGACCCTTGCGACACACCAGCGTTTATATAACTAAAAGATAATTTACAACCGGGGAGAACGACTCTCTGTCTTCTGTTTTTGAGGTAAGAAGAAAACCAAGAAAAAGACGACCAGATATGCCGATCGAATTTAATTTGAAAATAAGTCCTTTGTGTCAGACTCGATCAAACGCTTTAATTATATCACAAAAGACAGTTCTGACCTCTTTACCAGAATCAATTGCCTGTGCAAAAATATAATATAAATATGTTAATTGGTTGACAGTGGAGTCATCGGGAACAAAACCAGATTGAAGAGATGTGATAATGTTGTTAGATCTCAGAAAGTTAAACGTGTGTTTAAATATAATTCTTTTAAGACTTTGTTGACAGTACTAATTAGGGATATGGGTCTGTAGTTATAAACTAAACAAGGGTCGCCCGATTTAAAGAGAGGAGAAACATTAGGTTCTTTCAATGCATCTGGAACTTGAGCAATCTGAATAGAATAGTTAAAAAGAGCACTTAGAGGACCACCGAGTTCATGGGAGAGTTCGCGAAGGATTCGATTGTTGATATTGTCAGGACCAGCGGCTTTTTCCAAAGAAAGAGATTTTAATACCAATTCCACCTCGCCTGGTGTTATACTTATATCATCCAGATGGTTAGTAACGTTAGGTAAATCGGGGAGATGGGGAGCTTCACTTTCATCAATGCGTGTCTGCGTGACAAAAAAGTCGTTCATAAAATTGGCCTTTTCAACGTTGTCAGATATGATAATGTTGTCAGAGGTAAGTGTTGGTATTGAGATAGAATAGGAAGGTTTGATAAATGATTTAAGAAGAGACCACCAACTTTTTGAATTTTGATTTTCCTGTTGTAATTTTTGGGCTAAATTGTCGATATGCTGTTTCTTTGCTACGCGAATTTTTGTATTATGTGATTTCTCAGGGTTCGAAACCGGGCCCAGTAAAAAGGTGAATCAGTTTGTTTTGCTTTACGATACAGTCTTTTTCGTTTTCTAATAAGTAATCGTAAGTCGTTTCTAAACCAAGGAGGCTCATTTTCTCGGATCAAGACTTTTCTATTTGGGATACATTGCTTCGAGATATTGATTATATTGCTGGTTATGTTATTAGTATATACGTTTATATCTTCATTTTTCAGTGAATCCCAATCACTTACAGAGGCCAAATGTCTTAAGAAATCGTAATTACCCTTATCAAATATCCAAACATTTCGATAAAAAGACAGTCGCTTCGGTTTTTTTTCAAATTTAGTAAACAGTATATAGGACAGTGATACCTGACATCCTGCTGGAGAAAAGGATCGCCAACTCCGCTAGTATGAATGAGATAGTTGTTAGAAGTAAATATAAGGTCAATTATTGACGAAAAAGATTCAGTAAAGAGTGTAGGTGAGTCAATAATCTGATGTAATGACAACTGGCAACATATATCTCTGATTTTCTTTCTTTAAAACTTCAACTTGAGTAAAATTTCTTTATAATACTGTAATAATTATAGAATTTTTTTATAATAATCATACTGTTGGATTAACAAGTTGTTACCTACAAAATCAGTTATTGTTTGCTTTTGAATTCTTGATTACCTCTTGACATGCATTTGTTGTGGCACCTTATTTTATTCTTACATTTATGATTTGGATATTGTCGTTTGATATATCTTAATAAAATTTAACAATTATTGACGCTTTTACCCCGCCATTATTACCCTTCCGTTGGAAAGTGACACATTTATTAATGAAAACCATAATCGAGCAATGAATTAAGTATAAACTTTGCTCAGTGATTATGGTAACTATCAGGTACTGTCCTCTTCGCCAAAAATTGAGCTCAAAATAAATATAAAAAAAGCGTGAATATTTGAAAACTTGAAAACTAATGCACATTCCTTGAATCATGTATTATCTAAAAGTTGAAATAAACCAATTTGACTTGATTGCATAAACAGTTAATCTAAAAAAATTTTAACTCTAGTTACTTTACGATTAAATGACCTCTCCATTGTTACCTTTGTACATAAAATGCATAAAAAAATTGGTTTCTGCTTCCCTAATCCATGCCCTTGCTTAAAGAAACTCTACCATGATTTACAGTGCTTTGATTTGTTTTGTTAAGTACGGCATAAAACTGTTTATTCGCTCTTCCGAGGCGTTTGTACTTCAATAGTATATAATTTTAAATGAAATTGTTGAAGCAAAAACGAATTGTTAAAGCAAAAACGAAATGTGTATTTCTTAATGACCGATGTAAATATCTAAGCTAAATAGTTAATCTTTACATTACACCGGATAATGTTTTTAATTAATTGATTGTTTTAACTGATACTCTTAAAACGCAGGTTCCCGGCAGGCAATATTTACGTGAGTTATCGACTTTTTTCTATGTTTCTTATTTTAAAACCAATCGGGCGAGAAACAATTAAGATGTAAATGTATAAGTTGAATAAAATTTTCTTCTTCTTCTACAATTGTTTTGGTAAAAAAAATTCATGAAATGCAACATATTTGTATTTTACTACACGGTATAAAAGTAGCAAATATAATTTAGATGTTACACACAATATATACATGTAGCGTAGTTAACTACTGTAGGAAAAAGTGTTGTTTTATTTCAACTCTTCAATATATAACGCCACACTTATTGAATTATTTAGTAGACTACGCAACATATACCAACTTAAAAAAAACATTGGACTATGTAGAATGTCCAAAAACAAAGTTTTAGAAAAAAAAAACAACAACTTTTACATTTGAGATTCGTTTTATGTCACCTTTCACCTTTTTAATATAAGCCACGTAGTCTAGTTTGAAATCTAATAATAAGGAAAATATGAATATTAAATAATATAGAATTGTTCAGCCATGTGCTACGTATCAAAGGCAAAAACAAATCTTTAAAAAAAAAAAAAAAAAAAAAAAAACCCTCGTTTTCAGTTATTTTGTACGTGTATAATATTATGTTGCATCTTGTCTAGGTTTGATTTTATAATATGTTACCAAAACATTGTACCGCTTCAATACAAAGTTTGTACGGAAATTTTATGTCAAACGTTCGTTTTAATTTCATGCAAATATGATATTTTGTTACAGTTATTATCATACATCGCGTTTCATGTTGGGTTCAAGTACTTTTAAATGTTAAATTTAAGCCGCTAGGAATGTCATCAGGCGATTTACCTATATATCAAGTTATATACTGAAACAAAAAAGAAACTTTATCCAAGTTTGAATGTTGATATGTTATTACAGTTTTCAATCCTTTTGAAACTCGATTTTTACGTCAGGCTTTTATACGGGGATTAGCTGACCGATTTTGCAAACAAAACGAGTTTTACAAGCTACTACATGTATATAATTGTGTACATCTAAGTTGTACCCTTGAACAACTGGCACATACTTTGCGAAAGTTTCTTTTTTGGTTCAGTATGTATTATTGCTATTGTTTACACTGGTAACACTAATACGCTCTCCAAAAACGTTTCTTATAATTGTTAAAATGATATAATATACTTTATGCTTTAATACACATAATAATGAATTTATATTACATTGTAGTTAAGTTTCATGACACAACACTGAAATTTATATGAAGTACATGCTGCTATGATCATGCATTTAACACATAATTACTTCCGTAACTTACAGATGCATGCTTTCATACAATTTGGTTTGTGCTTGTAGAAATATGCCGGAAGAGAAAGCAAAAAAGAATGACAGACATGTAACAAAAACAGAACAAGTCATGGACACGGGATATGCGTGGATAGTATTGTTAGGTTAACTATAAAAAAATTATTACATAAAAACATTTACGTATCCGACCAGGCACATCTTGTCTTCATCGTTTCTTAGATAAATTAACAGTATGTTATATTGCTTTTTAAGAAACATATAGCCATAAATATTAGTACATGAAACAACCTTTTCTTTTTTTGTACACAATTTGCTATTTAAAAGCTGACAATCAAACTAATTGTTTTAATACATGCCATGTGTTGTAGTTAAATGACATGATGATAACATTAATTATTTAGTATTAGATACGTATATATTTTAGAAATAATTGTTTATAAAATTTATTATTATGATTGGAACTCGGAACACCAAAGCAGAAAAAGTATTTCTCAACATAAAACTCATATTTCTATTTTTCAATATTCAATACGTTCTAAGCATTTTACCATTTTTTTAAAGGAACCTTTGTCTGCATTAATAATTTCAGACCTCTCAGTTAGATGAGCACTGTGCAAAGTTTCTACAATATGCTTAACAATATCATTTATTCAATAGTTGCATTTAAGTTTAATCATGTAATGCCCTAGATGTTTTTTTAATGAAACCAGATTTTCTATCTTCTCTTTGCTGTGTAGCAGCATCTCAGTAGTTACAATAAAACTCTAAATTGAGAAGTACAGAACTTAAAATATATAAAAATGAATATATTCTATTGTATAAATTCCAGATGTAAACTACATGTATTCGATAAGATTTTGGAAGGAAACAGACCAGTTTTGCTTTTTACTACAAATCGTCACAGTGATATATATATATATATATATACATGTTTATAATCTCTTTTAAGCCAATTATTACGACTATTGTTTTCACAATATTTATAAATCACTTGCTAAAATGCCAATCTGATATATTTTGTGGTAATTAAGGAAAATAGTTAATCATTATCTAACTTAACACCTGAATGATAATGTAATGAAAGTTACAGTAAGGTCATTTATGATGAATGGTGCGATGTATAATATGTACATAAATGGTATAGCAATTTTGTTTTTAATTAAGGAAGTGTTATCATTAACCTGCTTGGGGTTGGCTCTTTGAAATCATTTGGTGTGTTGTACACAGAGATGTTGGATCATTTCTCGGCCGGATCTGGAAATACAGCTTGGATAGGCAGCATAACCTGGTTTCTTTTACATGTCCTTGGTTCGTGATATGTATTTGAAATATCATAATTCTTACATGTTGACGGAGAAATAATATTTGACAATTTCATTCGCTTTAATTTTCTTTTCAAAATTTAAATTTCAAGAAATAATGAGAAAATATTAACAATAAATACCACGTGCAATATTTGCCTGTGAACTGCATAGTCTAATATTTTGAAAATCTGTTATTTAGCACCATTGGCAAATTGTTTATGCAGAAGATACACTTTCCGATTGGTTTCGCTTGTTGGTGGTATAATGGTCGGATGTGGCTATTTCTTGTCCGGATTTGTAACTCGAATTGAGCTTATGTACTTAACCTTTACGATAATTGGTATGTTGAAGATATATTTAATTTAGAACAGAGCGAATTAAGAAATGATGCTGCTGATGGCAAGATTTTAGTTCACTTAATTCACAATGCATGTATTTGATATTTACAATTATGGAGCCTTAGGAGTAAGAATATGCCATGTATGTACAAAATTACAAAACCTGTCAATTATCAATAACATTTTGTAAAGCTTACCAGATCTACTTAATGATTTTTAAAATATTGTAATGCTAACTGGTGGATTTTATATAAGACATTTGTGTTTACAGTTAAAAGGGAACTATTTTTATTAGTTGAGTTTGTATTATGAAACTTGTTTGCTGTTATTTTTTTCAGGTATCGGATATAGTTTGTCATACGTCTCTTCTGTCATTATTATCAGCTTTTATTTCAAACAAAGACGGACTTTAGCAAATGGCGTTATGGTATCAGCCGGAGGAGTATCTGCTCTTACGTTCCCATCCCTTTACAGGTACTTCGTAAATAATTTCAAATGTATTTCTTATCAACGATAGTGATTTGAAAAAAACTTCTACACGTCTGTTCTGGTTAACTTCGTAATTATCTATATGTTATCGATATGTTCTCATTACGTCATAAATAATACTGGCAAAAGAACCATTCTCTTTCTTGACTACATGATGAATTCAATGCTCCTAAACTTCAGCAACTGGTTATCTGCAACCACTGTTCGCATGATTAAGTGGTATTCCTCGGATAAAGGTCTAAAACAAATTCCCAGTCAAGAATTTTTCGAATTTACAATAGATAAGGTACTGTCCTAGGATGATAACTTGAGCCTTGTTTACATAACAAAGACCAATAAAAATGCGAAAAATAGGTTAGGCAGATCAATGCCACAATCTATAAAAATTAAAATAAAACTACATGTTATCATATGTCTTGTTAGCGCAGTAGTTAGAGCAACCGTGTCAGTAATGTGTTTATCCGTACAGACAGAAGTTCGACTACTGGTACGACACATTTTTTGTTTTACCTCAGAACAGTCAATTGTTCAGAAAACAAGTTTGACCGGTTTTTTCATATACATACATGAATATGAGATCGAATATTTTATTTCACTGTGATCAAAAAATACAAAAAGAAAAAAGAATAGAAATAAAAATAAATATATACTATAAAATATATATCATAAGAAGAAAACAAAAACGAAAACGAAAATAAATGAATAATTATAATGATAAAAAAACAGAGCAAGAAGAAAAAACTGTGGTTATAAAATAGCACTACTTGGGGTTCGAACCTATGAGTACAAAACTCTAAAAGTTACAAATAATTTCGATCTACCGACAGAGCCATAACGGTAATACACACACTACTGTAAGAATAATGCTGTATATGTACAGTCAAACGTGTATTAAGCGACCGGGCAAGGGAAACACCCAAAACGGTCGCTTAATGAAACGGTCTCTTAAGACAGTCAGCATGATATAAAAGTCAAAATTTATAAATGACATCTTTTTTATTCGGTGTGATTGTTTTTCAACTTCATTTTTATATAAATGTTGAAAAAGGTACGATAATCTAAATGGATGCAAATGTAAAAATATTTATTGACAAAACAGTTTCAAGATCCATTACGTACATGTTTGACATTTTTTCCAGAATTTTTTAACTTCTCCGTTGTTTTCCTTGTCTCCAACACGAAAATCCTATTAGTGAAGATGTTTTCTGTTGTGCATTTTTTTCATTTGAAATAAACAAACTACATCTATTTGTTGCGATTAATTTAATGGCTGATCAAGTTCAAGGTCAATTCAATGCAGTCTAAATGTCAACAAGCGAAGCGTATACACCATCTCAGTATGGGCGGAGCGTTGCATTGTTTATCCGATATTATTGGATAATACACGTCACGCGTATACTTAACTTCATTTGCATACGCTAAAACGGTATGGGAAATAGAGTTTTTCACACGTTTATTGTTGTGTTTTGATTTTTGACACTTGTGACATAACGAGGTGGCGTTCTCTAAAAACACAATTACTTGACAGGTAAAAGTGGTCGTTTAATGAAAAGATTGATGTCAATTAGGTGACTAATTAGCGGTCGCTGGTCGCGTTGAGCAAAAGTCGCTTAATACATTAAAGATATAGAGAGAAAATGATCGGGGGGAATTTAAAGTGGTCGTTTAAGACAAAAGTCGCTTAATACACGTGGTCGCATGGGCAAGTTAGACTGTATTTGTAAGTGTTTACTTTTACGATATCGGATAATAATCCAGATAACCTCGTTTTTGGACTTTCCCATGTACCGTTAAGACCAAATTATCATCCTAGGACAGTAGTTATATATCTGTGTCAAGTTTGTGTATGGATGGCAATGACAAAAGACCAATGTTATCAAATAGTTTTTTAGATCTGTATTCAGGATAAGAATGACGGTTGTTCGTAAATATATTGTTCTCCCACGAATATGTTTTCATTTCAGGTTTTTAATTGACAAATATGGTCTATCACAGGCATTTTGGGTGATAGGTGCATTTGTTTCAAACATTTGTGTGGCAAGCTGTTTATTCCGGGAGCCAAACAAACCACCCCAAAGCAACAATGCAGAGGCAAGAATAGAAGAAAGCATTTCAGATGAAAATCAGAAAAAATGTTGCAATGCACTTAAGTTAAAGTTTAATTTGTTAAAGAACAGTCGTTTCACACTGTTAGTTATGGCTTTCACTATCTGTTCATTTGGCCACATTACCAATTACATTTTAATTCCTGCCCATATCAAAACACTTGGGTATAGTAACACTTACATTACAATAGGTGTATCTATAATTGGTGGTGGAGAATTGATCGGAAGAATCGCTGTAGGATGGTTTGCAGATCTGAATATTATTCAAAAGAAATATATATTCGTAGTTTGCATGTTTATTGGAGGAGTGTTTGCTTTGATATCACCACTGTTCGGTACTTTTACGTTTATGGCAGTATACGCCGGAGTTGTGGCAGCGTTTCCAGCTTCTTTTCTTGCCCTTATATCAGTGTTAGCGATTGAAAGAGTGGGCATGGAAAATTTTCCAGCAGCCTTCTCCATCATATTTGTTTTTATGTCAATTTCTTCTTTGGTATCCCAGCCTATAGCCGGTAAGTATAACATATATACCCGAAACCTTTTAAGTTTTGACTTTCATAAAACACTAATACAAATGTTTTCTGTATAATAAATATATTTATGTTCTCTTATTCTGTAAATACTCGAAAATAGACTGAG
Organism: Ruditapes philippinarum; assembly: GCF_026571515.1. NCBI lineage: Eukaryota > Metazoa > Mollusca > Bivalvia > Venerida > Veneridae > Ruditapes > Ruditapes philippinarum. Next base: position 880,925 of record NW_026858135.1, read on the forward strand.
TTTTTACTTTAAAACTGCTCGAATAATTATTTTTTTTTTGTTAATTCTATTACAAATGTTATGCTTTAGAAACAATACACATCACTGAGGGCCTCATAGAATTATAGTGACCGGTCAGTAAGCTTAATAGGGACCGAAGCCAAAGGGTATAATAGACATATATTTATATTGTTCAGCCCACCCATATTTTACTAATTTTGTTTTGTGTTGTTTTTCTTCATTTTCATGTTTTAACTTATATCACATATTTTTTATCAGGTTGGATGGCTGATTATTACGGAAGCTGGTATCCTGCATTTATCTTAACCGGTATTACTCTAATTTGTTCTGGTGTTATTCTGTTACTAGAACCAGTTGTCATTCGATATGGCATGGGCAAGACTTATCCATTAGAAAATGTTGATAATGAATTGGCATCTCGAGTAAACGAAGCTTATGTACACGACAGAAAAGAAGGTAATCTGAATAAAACTGATAAAGTGGATGAAACACACTTACCTAAATAGGAAATGTGAATATCAAAGAAAAAACAACCAAACATATAAAGTGAAATCTATTTATTTACTTTTGTTATATGACATTTATCGTATTATCAAGTGCAGGACACTTACTTTCTTTGTTTGTTTAATTGGGTTTTACGTCACACCGACACAGTATAGGTCATATGGCGACGTTCCAGCTTTACTGGTGGAGGTAGACCTCAGGTGTCCTTCCGTGCATTATTTCAGGCACGTACGGTTCCCTGAGTAGAACCACCGACGTTCCGTTAGCTAGCTGGATAGATTCCTCACATGAAAGATATTCAAGGTCCCTGTCGGGATACGAACCCACAGCGGTGAGGGATAGGTGGTGGACACTTACTTGAAACAAACTAAATACATGTATCAAACACTTTTCGTAAAAATTGATTAAACGTCTTATGTGTTCTTTTTGTTAATTTTAGCGTTATTGTTTTAAGTAAAATATTTTATATCCTTGCAATGTGCATTTACATAAATGATTAATCAAGAATTAGAGATTGTTTTGTAAATAATGGTGACTGAAAGTTTGTTTGGAACAGTGATATTGATATGAATGGAAAGTTAAAAGTACAAAAATAACTGTTTTGTAATTCAAAGGTTGTTAGTCAAAAGAACTTTAATACTGTAATCATGACATTTTGTGAATTTGAACTTAAATAAAATTTGCATAAGCGCAAACTGAGTTCGTATTAAAAAATTGATTTTATTATATTAAGTTTAAATGTTTTCCCCCATTTTTTAATTTTTATTTTTATTTTTAACAATACCCCAAAATGTCATTTTTAAAAAAAAAAGAATTTTCTGGGTTATTTTTTGTCTTGTCCTTTATTATATACCTTGATAAGCAGGATGAATATATTCTTGAAATTTGCGCGAAGATATTATTCCCGCATTAGATCAGTGGAACTTTAAATCATTTTCTTTAATAATACGTAATTTACAGGAAGAAGGCTTTGTCTTTAAACTTTGTTTCGTATTTTACACAAAAAAAAACACCCCCCCCCCCCAAAAAAAAAAAAAACAAAACAAAAAAAAAAACAGGATTGTTGGGTTCACGACTATGTTATGGTGTTTAATTTCGTTGCTTGCTATGTATCAGAGAGATAGTAATTAGGTTCAAGGAGAGCGGTTGCCTAGCGGTTAAGGTGGCTGCCTCTCAATCAAGTGATCATAGGCTCGAGTCCTAATCGGGTCACGATCATGTTCTTCATTTGACACCAGTACTGGTTGGTTCCAGGAAGCGGACTTAAAAGTGATTAATATAAGTTGCAAGAACTTGTTTTGCAATCGAGCATAAATAATGTTTACACCAGTTAGGTTAATCACCTCAATCTATTCAGTAATATCATTTTGACTGACGGATGTTTATGCACATCAATAATAAACATGGACTTTGAATATGCGTGATGCCAAATACACAACCGGTACTTTTAAATTCTTAATTTATGTCCCTGTGAAAATTTGTTTTAAGAAGATTACATATTTTTCAGTGTCATCGGTTTTTGATTACTAAAAATATTAATATTAAATATATACACTTGAAATTATCCACTGGTACAAGTTGGTATATTCACAAGACTAGTGTTGAAAAACAAATTAATTTCATTTTGTTTGGTATCTGTCTAACGTCACTGTCTTTCTTTTATTGATAAGACTAAAAATTAAGATTCCTAGATATCTGTACCGCAGAATGTACGTAATATCAATTTTTGCACGAAAACATTTTGCTTTAGTTTCGTCATGAGTAAAGGAAGTAAAAATAAAGAATGTAGAGGGAATCTATGCCTCCTTATTTTTGTTTCGCCTTCTATAAGTAGCAACGACATATTACAATTACCACTATGTCGTCTGCCTTCCCGTCACAAAACTTAACAGGACTACCCAGGCAATTTCATTCAAACTTAACAGGAATGATCGGTACCAAGTCTTGTTGTACACATAGCGGGCATGTTCCAGTTAAATATTTTTGTTAGAGTTATGGGTAATAGATATTTTTTATTTTAAAAGTTTGTCCGGACTACTAACAGGGCTACTTACAGGATTGTACATATAACACGGGTTTTCAGGTTGAATATTTTTGGCTTCATTATGGTCATTAAATGATACACAGAAGCTGCAACTTGCTTCAACGTAGCCGCGACATAAGGGGGAAAAAGTTTACGATCACCTCAATACAACTGCTTCAATGGCTATCATCAGGCGACACTTGTGACCATTCTCATACAGCTGCGCAGAGTCCACAACACAACTAAAAGGAACCGCTTGGCTCAAAATTTAGAGTTGTAATTAAAGGACTATGAGGAGCGGACATAAATATCATTATCCCAACAAATACCACACAATTGAATATCAGTTCATAAATTTGGAATCAGAAAATGATATTTTTATGTTTCAGTGAGTCATACAGAACTAAATTTCCACCAAGAAATCGACATCATTTTTGTCAGAAATTGCGATTTAGTGCACCGAGTTTTAGAAGACATCTAGATTAAATAATTATATGACATATATTTGCCCTCAAATTTTAGAATTGACCATCTTATGAAAGCTTTGTTGAAGAAAGATTATGACAGTGCTTTATAATGAAACTTAATTTTTCATGCGATCATTTTTCTTGATATATTTTAAAAAGGAAAAAAAGAGTTTTTAAAATACTTATTACATGTACTTGTATACACTTATATATTTTACATTCTGAGCAAGTTTCTTTAAAAGCTGTAAAACTGTTTTAATTTAAGAACAATTTGAAAGCATCTTAAAAGACGCTCATTGATATATATTTTTATATTACCATAGAAAGAAACATAAATTAACCTGAAGATGAAGTAATGATTGTGAAAATATATTCTTGTCGTAATGTTTCATTTGTCTAAATAGATCTTTGATATTTCCTGAGAGAAATAATTAACATTGCTAGTTCCTGTAGGTAGATCAACGTTAATTTGATATCACACTGTGTTGTTATATCAAAATATCTTCACAAATGTACTTTACTGAAAAAAAAAAGACTAGACTAATAGTGAAAAATATACGTACATTTATTTTTTGATAACATTTTTATATTTGGATATTTTTTTTTCAATATTTAGTATGCCATGAAAATGCTGTTGTAGAAATAAAAACTAATCCACATATATGAGTTGGCCAAAATTCAGTTCTATAGAAAAAAGGAAGAAAAAAAACGAAAAAAAAACCACACAATTATTAGTTGGTTTGTTGAATTTTAAACACATGTCGGTCATGCATTAATGTTGACGTTAACTTAACCGTCCATGTTTGAAATAACTAACCGATAATTACAGATTACTCCGCAAGTAACTGACTATTGATCCAACATAGTTTCAGAATCAGGCATATAAACATTACAAAATTGATAAAAAGTAAGCAATTTAGAAAGTTCAATATGTTTATAATTAAACCGCTTTTTGAACATTTTTCTATTATTTATATAATACGCATAACACTTCCGCCAGGAATATGCATTTAAGAATAATTAACAGATAACAAATGAATATAGGAGTAAAATTAAGCTGTATATTTTGATTGTCGATTCAAGTGATATCTTTTTTCTAGACACAATATGTTGTTGACTGAGATGCTCATGTTCTGATCAGATAAGCTTGTTAATAGAAAGCTCAATTATATCAAATGATAATTAGCATTGGATACGGTTATAAACTTATATCTAGTCAGTTTGTTTTCATATTCCCTTGAGAATAACATCCTAAAATATGCCAACGGTTTAACAGTGGCAGAAAACAAAAAAAAAGTTTCTTGTACAATTTTATCAAGTAATACCAATAACAATTGTAATGTAATTGACAGGTTTACTTTCGCGCTAAAAAGAAGATTTTCTTAATATCTTGAAACAACCTCAACTAGTATTTCTACTATGTTAAATGGGTGTAGGTAAAAAAAAAAAACAAATTGACCCCAGGGCTAAGTCAACTCTGCCATCACATGCATGATTTGTAGAGGACTTAAAGGTGATGTTACATGCAAAATATATAAACTTTCTTAAGGGATTCTGTTTTTCTCTATTTTATGCCTTATACATTTAGAGAAGATTGGTTTCTAAGGCATTTGTCCCCCAGGCAGGGGCAATTTTTAGCCCCACTAAAGGCTATTTCTTGTCGGCGTTGGTTGAATTTTTTGTTATAGTCCATTTTCTCGGAAACTTAAATTTTATTTACTACAAACATGTTATACTTTTAGCCCTGATTAAACTTTTTGTTAAAGGTATACTCAGGCAAATTAATGACAAAATTATCTTATGTACATGTACTAACATCACGCTACATGACATTTGTAAAAGTCCAAGCATGAATTTCTGTATGAATTCTATATATTTCTGGTTTGAAGCATTATTATATCTATATGCATGTATGTTGAACGAAATTTAGACGCCGACAGAATCGCCGAGTAGTTTTAAAACTAGCTATGTGACTTAAACAAACTGTGGAAGTTACAATTACAGATACTGTAGATGTTGAATGATTTAAACAACCTATATCATTCATTTGACATGTTATTTTACGTTTCCAGAGTTCCCTGTGACAACTATTGTAAAATCTAAACGCTCTAACCTGACCCTAGTGGGTAAAGTTAGGAAACCACTATTTTATTCTTTATAAGGAGAAAAGTTTTGTTCCTGTGACTGCCTATTGTATTCAATTTGAGGACATTTACAGATTAATGAATGAAAAATTCCAAAACGAAAAAAATGAAAATTTTGCCTATGTCTCCCTTTACTAAGGTCTATTTTCAGAAACTACGAGTATAAAAACCAATCAACGCGCCAAACAAAATAGCTCGTGTATTTCTCAATTTAGGAAACATGAGTGATGTTACACATATATCAACATCGTGTTTATTTCTACAGGATACCCGCACGCATATTTACACTTTAACAGTGCCAGAAAGCGAATGCAGAACTCATCCTTCCCCCTCTCTATAAATTAAAAGTATCTATATGTCTTATATCGAGTAGCTCAGACAAGCAAACATGGATTAATCTCACAAGTATACACTTCCATCGACAATGTATTGATTACACAATTACTTCAAGTTGAGGTGTGTGTCTGACCAAGTGGTTAAGACAACTTGCTACTCACCGCTTAAGGTTCGAATGCCGCGAGGGACTTTGGAATGTTTCATGAAAGCAAGCTATTCAGCTAATTTATAGGACGTCAGTGGTTCTACAGTGCCCGATCGTGCCAAAAGTATGCAAGAAAGAGTTCCTGAGATCTTCCTCTATCAGTAATTATCTGGAAAAAAGTGATCCCTCGGAAGCATTAGAAATACATAATTACATGAAAATTGCAGACTTGAGTCTGTACATGAGGGATAATAAAAAAGTGTAATATCCCTCAAGCCCATAGCACCGTCTTGAACGGTACTAAATTCTCAACATTTTATATTGCTGGACACGATGATCGCAAAGAACTAGAAAATATTATATGAAGTGAAGTACGGGGCAACTTTTTATGTTTTCCACACAGCACTTGACCCCTGCAGTTGTGATTTTTGAAACTCGCTATATGACATCTATTGTATTGGTGCGACTTAAAATCCAACCAAAAAGTACTTACAGTGCTTTGATTTCTTTTGATAAATTATGCATGAAACTGTTATCTGTTAGTAATATAGTTATAAGCACGAACGAATCGCGTGTGTTTAATATAATATGAAACAAAATTGTTATCTATACATTACACCGGAAAATGTGTTAATGGTTAGCTATAGGTGATCATAATCTTAAAGAAGTTTCTTTGCCGGCAATATTTACGTGAGTTACTTTTTCAGCTATTTAACTCAAATCCGGACCGGCCGATGAAAACATAGGATGTATAATTCTTTGAGTATATTAATTCATGAAATGTAAATATGTTGAAAGTTTAATCATTGATGACACATCACACAAATGAATGAGCTGTTATTATTTTATATGTCATTGTAATTGTCAGATATAAATGTATTATACAATTATTGACTAGTGTGCCATTGAATATGATGTGATATTCACCGGCAGATGACATATTGACCGAGGCGAAAGTCAATAATTGTTTTATTATATATATAGGCTTTAAGAATCTTAAAAAAGTCACAGAGGAACAACTTTCGCCTGATTCGTTGAAGCGCGGGAAAAAAGACGCAAATGTCAGGCGTGCAACCACTACGCAAACGCTGCGCTTAAAAAGTAATAAAAGTTTAAACCCCTCATTGTGGTGTGGCCTTTTATTTAAGTAATGATATTTTAATCGAGAAATATGCCATAAAGAACAAAACGCAACAATAGTCTACGATACATGGTCATTCAATATGAGCCTCAATCTATTTTAGACTGGGAAAAATCCTATTCAGCCAGGGAATATTATACTTGACCAAGTGAATATGATTCTATAAAAAGTTCACTTGACTTCTATTTGGACCAATGAGATTGCAGCTATATTAAGATCATATAATAATGAAATTTATTATATGATCTAAATATAGCTGCAATCTCATTGGTCCAAACAGTAGTCAACAGAACTTTTTATAAAATCATATTTACTGGGTGTAGCATCATATTCACTGGCTGAATTGGATTTTCCCAGTCTAAAAATAGATTGAGACTCATATTCAATGATCATACACCGTAGACTGTTAATTACGCGTGTTGATTAAAAAATTATTATATTTTTTTGTTCTTTATGGCATATTTCTCGATTAAAATATCAATACTTTACTATTATACTTAAAAGTTACACCGCAATGATGAGTATAAACTTGAATTATTTTGGTATGCGCAGCGTTCGCGTAGTCGTTGCACGCCTAACACGTGCGTCTTTTTTCCCGCGCTCCAACGAGGCAAAATTAGTACATGTATAATTATAAGGTTGTACTTTTGTGATTTTTTGTAATTTCTAATTATCATATAATAAAACAATTATTGACTAGTGAACCATTGAATATGATGTAATATTCACCGGCAGAACGTCATATTGACCTCGGCTATCGCCTCGGTCAATATGTCATCTGCCGGTGAATATCACATCATATTCAATGGCTCACTAGTCAATAATTGTATATTATTACGCTCTAAACAGTCCAATATATATCAAAGTTTATTCACATCCAGTTTAATATTTGCCACTTTATTTTATTTCATTTCAATGATCATGCAATTAACACATATTACTTCTTTTACGAACAGATACATAATTTTATACCATTAGGTTTGTAATTGTAGAAATATGGTGGAAGAGAACGCCAGGAAGGATGACAGACATGAAACAAACACAGAACAAGATATGGACTCGGGATATGCGTGGATTATATTGTTAGGTTAACTATAAAATTATATCTTACCCACTTACATGTCCGACCAGGAATAAGTTGTCTTGATCGTTTCTTAAATTAATAAACATTTTGTCCATGATAATGATAATTCGTACTTTTCAAATTGATATAAAGTTATTCCTTTGTCTCTAGTAACCTTAAGTAAGGCACTATGGTATCTTTTTTTTGTAAACAACAAGTAACTAATATATATCAGTGCAATAGAGTATAAGATACTCACGATATAATATATATTTTATTAACTTTATTATAATGATTAGAGCATGAAACACCAAAGCTGTGGAGATACCTTGTATACTCAACAATCTAAATTTAACAATTTAATGTAATGTTACACAAATCAATTTATTATTTCTCAATTATATAACACAGTAAAATGGTAATTATGAACAACAATGAGCTAACACTATTGTAAGTTACGTTCACAGAAAAAACTTTATTTTTGTGAAGACTGCTACGGATTAGGGAATAAGGATAATTTATTGTCGTCTGTCCGTCTGTTTGTCATCTATCTGTCACAAAACTTCTCTGCATTACTCCTGTTTTACTGCTAATCGAATTTGATAATCGCACGTGTGCGCATATTTAACGGTGTTCCGGTTGAATGATTTTGGCTGAGTTATTGTCATTGAATAAACAAACGTTTTGGCCTGTTAACGATTTTGTGTCTCCTGCTACACAGTAGCTGCAACATGCTACAGAGAAGTCGTGTGATATAGGGAACAAACTGTATATTCAGTACAACTCCCAGTACAACTACATTATCTACTATCATCACCCGGCACATGTTAACACTTGTCGCTCTTGTTTGATAAATAAAGCAGTTGTAATTAAAACCTTTGGTAAACAGGCTTGAGTGGTACCGAATTTTCAACACTTAATGTGTTGGAATCAGTGATTCCAAAGGACCCCAAAAAAATATTAACACTTAAGTGAACAATATGAACTGTTATGTCACACTTTAAAACCCGTTAGATTACTTAAAATTACAGACCAAAGGTCATTGAATATTTAGATGTCTCAAGACAAGTTTGCCAATCAATATATTCTGTAATAATTATAGTAATTTCAAATATAAAGTTTGAACAGATTCTGAAAGAAATTGGCGAAAAATGATTTCACTAACATTGATATGCATACCTGTTGTTTAACACCAATCACAAAAATTACTTCAAAATAGTAAGAAGTCACAACACGGTCTGCCAAAAGACCGATATCATTTGCGTGAAATAAGATACAGACTTTTTCACTACCTTAATGTACACCTAAAATCAAGAGAATCTATAATGAAATATACAGTTATTTATGAAAAATGATAAAATGTATACGTATTCATGTATAAATATTGCAATTTTCTTTTTAAATATAGGAAGTTGCTTAACTTTCCTGCTCGGATTAGGTTCTTTGAAATCATTTGGTGTGCTGTACACAGAGATGTTGGATCATTTCTCGGCAGGATCTGGAAATACAGCTTGGATAGGCAGCATAACCTGGTTTCTTTTACATGTCCTTGGTTCGTGATATGTGTTAAGAATATCATAATTAGATTTGTTCACTGAGAAACAATGTCTGAAATATTCATGATACGAACCATTCGTTTTATTTATTTTTTTTCACAATATGTAATTAAAGGGCAGGAGCTACATCATATGAAATATTTAAAAAATATACAATATTATCAACATTAAAATTATATTGTTTCAAAACTTTTTTGGTTGATTCTCAAAAGAGTTGTAACATAGAATATTTTTGTTTTATCGCAAACGAAAATTGTACGCAAACAGAATAAAATGTCCCGAAATATAATGGCACACTGTGCTGTTTTAAGTAGGTTTTATCTGTTTAGAAATGATGTAATGATTTCGTCTTTAAAGCCAATTTACTCCCATATTTCTTTTTATACAAGCACTTTGGCCGTATAATTTTTAATAAGTCAATTATTGTTTTTGCAGTAGAGATATACATATGTAGCTTTACACTTTAAAAAAAATGATAATTAGAAAAAAAACAATAAACACGTGTTAACCGCCTCAGTGGTCGAGGGGTTACAGTCGATGGCTTCTAATCCAGTTACCTCTCTGGCGTGGGTTCGATCCCCGGGAGATGCTTTGGTAGTTTAGCGCTGAGGAAGGTAGTCTAGTACTGGTGTAACTCTCCAGGAACGATGGTTAGGAAACTACCCGCCTATATGACTGAAATACTGTTAGAAAAGGCGTAAAATCAAAACAAACAACACAAACAAATTTATTCTTAAGACTTGCAAACACACCAGATTATATGGAATAATTGTCTATGAACTGCATAGTTGAATATTTGAAAATCTGTTATTCAGCACCATTGGCAAATTTTCTGAGCAGAAGATACTCCTTCAGAACGGTTTCATTTACTGGTGGTATAATGGTCGGATGTGGCTATTTATTGTCCGGATTTGTTACTCGAATCGAACTTATGTACTTAACCTTTATGATGATTGGTATGTTAGATACACATTTTATTTTTAATAACAACTTGCAAGTTTTTATGTAACAATGATCACAATATTTGATATTGACAAGAAATCTTGTGTAAAACAAATCCATTTAATAGATATTTTTGTGTAAAAATGATAAATCTATATACACAAACATGTACATGTCTCTGCATTGAGATTCATTTTCAGGTATCGGATATTGTTTGTCACACACATCTTCTTCCATAATCATCAGCTTATATTTTAAGAAAAGAAGGACTTTAGCAAATGGCGTTAAGTATTCATCCGGAGGGATAGCAGTACTTTCGTTTCCATCCATTTACAGGTACTTTGAAAAGAATTTACTCTGTATTTCTAACCAACAATAGTGCTTTTAGATTGAAACTAACCGACAAAGTTTTTTCCCTTTCTTAACGTCTGCTGTATAATACTTCTTTAATGCAACAGTAAAACCTTTATATTTGCATTCTGACAAAATCATTTAATACTCGATAAGTACACCTTATGTCATGAATAATTCTGACTACCGAATCATTCTCTTTTTTTCAATTACATTATGAATTTATAAGTTTCAATTTCAGCAAATACTTTCCTACTCCGACTTTATTGTTTATTTTGACGATTTGCTTTAAATTAACGAGGCCTCTGTCAAGCATTAACCATAGTTAAATACTTCAATATCTCTGTCCTAATTCTTATGCATATTTTTATAGAAAATTGTGTATGTGTCTGCATTCAAGTTAATAATGGCGACTGTTGAGCAATTAAATACATTGTTCTTTACAATATTTCTGTATTTCTTTATTTCAGGTTTCTTATTGACAAATATGGTTTGTCACAAGCGTTTTGGGTGATTGGTGCATTCCTTTCAAACATTTGTGTGGCGAGCTGTGTATTTCGGCAACCAAACAATATTTTAAATTATCAAAACAAAGCACTCCAATCCAACGATGCACAGTTAGAAATTAAAAAAAGCATTTTTCGTGACCTCACGTATGAAACAAATGATCAACAGAAAAAGCTTATTGAAAGGTGTTGCAATGCACTTAACTTAGATTTTTGTTTGTTTAAAAAAAGACGTTTCTCACTGTTAGTACTAGCTTTTACTATCTGTTCATTTGGCCACATTACCAATTACATTTTAATTCCTGCCCATATAAAAACACTAGGGTATAGTAACACTCACATAACAATCGGTGTATCTATAATTGGTGGTGCAGAATTGACCGGAAGGATTGCTGTAGGGTGGTTTGCAGATCTGAATTTTATTCAAAAGAAATATATATTTGTAGTATGCATGTTTGTTGGAGGAGTGTTTGCTTTGATATCACCACTGTTCGATACTTTTACGTTTATGGCAGTGTACGCCGGAGTCGCGGCGGCTTTTCCAGCGTCTTTTCTTGCCCTTATATCAGTGTTAGCGATTGAAAGAGTGGGTATGGAAAATTTTGAAGCAGCCTTCTCGATCATGTTTGTCTGTATGTCAGTTCCGTCTTTGATCTGCCAACCTATCGCAGGTAGGTATAAAATATTTTCCTAGAACTTATGATCGTAAAGCATCAATACAAATGTTTCCTTTAAGATAAATATTTACACGTAAAAAGACTGAGGAATCACTTCAGGAGAAAGTGTCGTGTTATTATTTCTTTTCGATCATGAATAAACATTGTGTCACAAATATAAGATAATGTAAATAGTTCAACCCACATATAACTTCGTTCGTTTTTTTATTTAATCAGGTTGGATGGCAGATTATTACGGAAGCTGGTATCCTGCATTTATCTTAACCGGTATTACTCTAATTTTTGCTGGTGTTATACTTTTGATAGAACCAGTTGTCATTCGATATGGCATGGGCAAAACCTACTCATTTAAACATGTTGATAAAGAAGTGGCATCTCCAGTAAATTGTATACATTTGAAAGCTCATAAACAAAACAAAGAAGACGATGAAATCGAATAATCCTGATATTATCGAAGAGACACACGTTCTTGCATTGGAAATTTTAATCCCGAAGAAAAAAAAACAATATGAATTAAAAGACAAAATAAGATAAGAGAAACTGATAACGAACAGTATGGATCCTGACCAGACTGCGCGGATGCGCAGGCTGGTCTGGATCCATGCTGGTCGCAAACCCATTATGTTTGTTTTGTCATGGCGCGGCTCATATGTCTCATATCAAATGTGTTGCATATGCATTAATTTACTTTGGAAAATATCTAAAAAAAAAGTTAACAAATAAATGAAGGAACTTCAAAATAAAAAAAAACAACATAAGATAGAAGTTTGTTTCCGGAACTCCTTTAAATTAATTTAAAATTAGACACGTAATCCATTTCAGAAAGATTCATTACATCATTTTACTTATCTTAGAATGGCCAACAAGATTCTGCCCAGATATCAGTTTGTTATTATAGCATGACCAATGCAAATAAACATATATTCTGTTTTTCCCTATAAATTTTTCGGCCATAAAATGTCACGTTTTTATTTTTGTTTAACGTCGCACAGTAGAGGTCATTCGGCTGCGAATCAGCTGTGTCTTTTAGGATTATGAGGAAGACGCATGATTTATTGCGAAATGACACAATCTCCTTTGCGATTCGTCGATAGAAACAAAAGCACAACAAGGCATTCAAATACATCAGCTTTACACTTCATAATCAATTTTAAATTTTTGGCTTTGTTGCAAAGCATTTTTATGTACATTTTCCTCAAATGAAACTATAATGTTTTCTTATCTCCTTATACACAAACTGGAATGTGCAACTGTCTTAAGCTTACCGATATATCGTGGAACCATGGTAAAATAAATCATACTTTAACACGTTTCATCTATTAAAAAAGCCAAGGTAAGTCTGGGATAGAGTGCGCTGTCTCCACCTAAAGGGGGACTGTTTCTTATGGAACAAAACCTTTTGCAGTTGCATTGTATTGTAATAAAACATCTGATTTTTTTTTCAATCTATTCGTTTATTTACTTTTAGTAACAAGGAAACAAGTTTGTTTTGAAGAAATAAATTTAAATGTATATACTTGAAAATTTTGTAATTTTTCTTTTTACATGATTTGGATTTTGTTGTGCGCCTTCAAAAACTTTAAAAGCCGCCTTTATATAGCAAAGCGAGTACTGATGACTTGATTGGAATTGTTTATGATTACACTATTGATTTTGTTATAGATAGTGTATTATACATGTTTACCATTTTGATGCTCAAATTTGATTTTTATTGTTGGTCATTTGCTTATTAAAATTTTAAATTGTTTGATTGGGATAAAAATATTCATGTCATGTCCAAAACATTAGAACATTAGAATAAACCATTACGAGCGTGTCAGTCTATATTATAAATAAGATACATGGTGTCGGATTTTCTGGCACAATACGACATTGACTAAATCATACCCGTCATGCCAAAGTATAAAACAAATACTTCTAGTACTACGTAACGAACCTTTAATTTTAACAACTGCACAGATCTTAACAGACATTTGTCAGACATTCGTCTACCTAGCAATTTTTTTTGGTTATTCTAAAAGTATGCAGTGCACAGCTGACCATTCGTCTGCAGCCATCATTTCAGAAATTAACGGATACTTCAGTAGAAGTACTAACGTTCTAAAAGTTATTATACCCCCGCAAAACGAAGTTGTAAGGGGGAATACAGGAATCCGCTTGTCCGTCCGGCTGTCCGTCCGTCCGGCCGGACGCACGTCCGTTCGTCGCCGTCCGTCGGATTTTCTTTGTTCGCTCAATAGCTCAAGATTCCTTTGCCCAACAGTCTTCATACTTGGCATGGAAGTTGGCCATGACCATTCAATGACCACTGTTGATTTTGAGGTCTCTGGGTCAAAGTTCAAGTTCACTGGGACTTTAAATTCAATAAGTTTGTCCGCTCAAAAACTTAAGAAACTTTTGACCCATAGTCTTCATATTTGGAATGAAAGTTAGTCATGATTAGAAAATGAGCCCTATTAATTTAAAGGTCACTGGGTTAAAGCTCAAGGTCCCAGGGGCCTTGACTAGAAAAAGCTTGTCCGCCTAATAGATACTATTCCTTTAACCCACAGTCTTCATATTTGGCATGGCGGTTAGTCATGGTAAGTTAATGACGTCTATTAATTTTGAAATCACTCGGTCAAAGGTCAATGTCACAGGGGCCTTAACTAAAAAAAGCTTGTCCACCCAATAACTTAAGATTCCTTTGACCAACAGTCTTCATATTTGACATGGAGAATAGTCATGATTATTTGATGACCCCTATTGATTTTAATGTCACTGGGCAAAGGTCAAGGTCACAGGGACTTTGACTTCAAATAGTTTGTCCGCTCAATAACTTAAGAAACTTTTGACTCCCAGTCTTCATTTTTGGCATAGAAAATGATTATGACAATTAGTGACCCCATTTATTTTTAGGTCACTGGGTCAAAGGTCACAGGGGCCTCGACTAAAAAAGCTTTTGCGCTCAAATGCTTTGTATTTGGTATTGAGGTTGTTTATGACTAGTAAATGACCTCTATTGATTTTTAGGTGACTGTGTCAAAGGTCAAGGTTACAGGGATTTGTTTACTATAATAAGCTTGTCTGCTCAAATGCGTAAGAATAAGATATGGTTTCTGGAATTTTATTTTAGACAAAATGATTCCTTTGGACGGTAAGATGATATAAATGGGGTGGATCGATGTTAATTTGATATCATACTGTGATGCTATATTCAAAATATCTTCACAAGACACTATACCAGCTAATGACTGTAAAACAGACGTACATTTGATTTTTGTAACATCATTGTATTTGGTTACAACTCTTATGTAGTGAAACTTTTTATTATGTCTTGAGTAATTGTTATTGAACAAAACAATACTTATCCGCATATCTGACTTAGCAAAAGTTCCGTTATAAATCAAATGCTAATCCCATATGATTTCGGATTCAGCGATGAGAGAATTTGACCATTTATCACCAAGAAAAATAACCCTGTCCAAAAACTAAGACATTTCTGTCAGACGGATTTCTCTTTCTATCATAATTATTAATTAGTATATAATTAATTATTGCCAGAAATAGAATGTTACTAACATTTAACTGATAACAAATGAACGGGAATTGACCAAGTTTTTAAATGTTTGTAACACATTCAGAAAAAAAGATAACCATTCTCTAACACTGACGTATAACAGTGTAATATAGGAAATTTTCAAGGTTTTCAACATTTAGTTTTATTATAAATATGGCTGTTTAGAAAATCATTGCAAATGAAGAAGACATCTGTTTCACATTTTGATTTAACGTACGTGTTTTGTTGATGTTTCTTTATCTTTACCTGAAATTATAGCTTCATTCAGGGTAACAAGTGTACTTAATTTTCTTTAACATGTCTGTCAAAACCAACATCAACATACATGCACAAATTGTAATCATACATGTCATTGTAAAAATCATCAAATGCAAGTTCTTGTTTTGAACTGTCAATGAACATGTATAAACAAATCGAATTTACCGACCAAATCCAATTTCAATTTTGGCATGAAGTGCCATTTTTTCGTGGCTTTAATTTTATCTGACATGGTACCGTTGAAGTAAATTTCTGTTTTATTACAATTAATGTTTTGCAAAATCTTTGCAGAACAGTAATGAAAATGTTTTATGAAACGAACACTCTTATCACCGTGTGTGCTCTTACATTCGCCGGGTCTCAAGCACGAAAACATAAGGCATGTTCTTAAACTGAGCAAGGTTAAATTGCTCAATAGGAATATTATTGAATACATCATTTTTTCTGTATCGGTTAGTACAATGTATATGATTATGGACAATTTAAGTTAATATCGCAAACAGGTACATGAATATAGTTTGTAAGTTTATGTTTAAGGTATGTGCCCAAATAAGTAAGTCGACTTTTCATTTAAGAAGTCTTGAATGATGTTTTAGATATTAAAACTTTCCTTTTTCCGATCTCGTTGCTGCAGTAATAAAGATATTCGTCATAAGTATTTATATGAAAAGTTGTTACAAGCAGCGAAACACTTCATAATTACAACCTACACTAAGAAGTTAATAGGCATTTGTGTAGTTTTATGATCGTTTTAAAGCTGTCAAAATAAAATGCATTAGGTTATATTTTACACAATCTAAAAATGACACCTATTTTTGAACTTGTACCAAATTTAATGCTCTTTTTATTGGAGATTTATATAGTTACATTCATAGCGGTGGACGCTAACATGTATTTTTCCGTCTTTATACTGACATATACATAACTTTTTTAGATTAAGATGACTCCTTCAATTGACGCATTGCATATAACTCACTTGTTTATTGCTTGAATTGGTGCTTAGTATATCTCAGACTGGAATAAGTTCTGGTTTGTAATGGCTTTGAAATGTGAAGTGTACTGTCTCTTATCCGCCGCTAATGGTTTGAGTTTAGTTGATGTTATTTTAAGCAATATAAAATACTGTTTATTTCATCAAAATGGACAACATGCAATCTTATATGTCAATTTTTTGTTCAAATGCAATATGACATGACTGAAAGATAAAGAAACGTAAGTTGGAGTATTCGAAACTATCGTTTGTGCTATTGAAAAAATATATATGATCTGCGTTTATGTCAACGAAATTTAAGTATATACATGTATATATGTATGTTCACTAAATCTATGATAATATACCAGAATTGATATTACTATTTAAATGTGGTTAACTTTGTTTTAACACCCGAAACTATCATTTGTTCAAACAGCCTAACATTTGTTCAGGCCTCGTTATTTGCCAAAGTTGGTTATCTGGTATCGCATTATTAATGCTCATTGATTCCAGATACAGTATCTTGTTCAAAATGCATTTTATTCGCCTTTGAAATATCTCTTTTTATACTGAATTGAAAATTGTTTGTATTGGAAAGATAAAATTATCCAGAATATTGAAATAGAAACAATCAACTTGCTATTGATATTTTTTATCGAAGAAGTAGAAGAATTTTAGAACTCGAGTTTAATAAAATAAACTAATTATATAAGCCTAACGGCGAGGCTTTTTTGACACCAGGGTCATGATTTCTGCAAATTTTGTTGTGTATCCAAAAACTTCGTTGAAAATATCTATGCTAGGACATCAAAGTTTAACACATAATAGACTTACTGGTGTTTATTCGATACACGTCTAAATAATTAACTGATTACTGGGGCTGACAACTCTAAAGTCCGGGGGGGGGGATTGTAAAACTTTTATTGTGTCTACGATTTAAGTAAATGAAATCTCCCTGACTTTTCCCTGACTACAATTAAATTTCTCCTCATTCCGTACAGCCAACCATTTCCGCCTTTGTCTTTACCATCTGCAATTGTCTAACTCTTTATTCATGTGTATTAGTTATGTTGTGTTTGATTGTTTCTTTGAATTTATTTTCTACCTAACAGCCTATACACACTGCAATTGTATTATTCTTTGTTTCTCTACTTTAGTTTTTCTTCATTTTTTTTCTACATACATACATGTATAAGTTTTAAAAAATGTCATTTATACCGATGGATATGCTTGAAATTGGATGCATGCCAAAATAGACAAAAATACAATCTAACGTAATAACTAAAGATTTTGTTTATCTCTTCTTAAGTTTTAACAACTCGATTTTGTTTGAAAAATGTTTTAAAAGTAATATACTTTTACATAAGGAATAATACAAGAAAACGAGACAGTATATATATATTCAAATCGAAAAAAGAAAATTATCAAATTTAAAATGTTGCCTACTACCGGATAAATATAAACTAATATTTAAATGTTACAATATTAAGTAGTGTTGCAACTGTGGCCTTATCTCTGACATATAGTAAGAAAACATTTAGGCCTACACACATGTTGTTAGTCATATGTCCTCTTCATGTTCACCCATGTCAACAATATGCAAGAAAAGAATTTGACTTATATCAATTACATGTAGTTTGTTCTTACAGCTTAGATAGTTATTAAAATTCAAAATGAAATTGTGAAAGCACGAACGATTCGCGTGTGTAGTAATAGCCAAAGTGAATTTGTATACAAAATTATTAACTTTTTTTATATTACACTAGACCATGCTTTAGAGGAACGTTTGGAAGGACTATAATTAATAATATTTTAAAGGAAGAAAACAACTAGGTTATTCGTCGGCAATACTAACTTACGTGATTTATCTTTTCTTCCTTATTTCAAATTAGAACAAACAAGAAATAATTAAGATATATAATTCTTTGAAAGTATACATACATTACACGATTTTAGTTTGTTAGTATATTTATATATAAAAAGGAAGTTAAATAACATCAAAATATCTAAATAAGCCACCATTGATCTGGAATGTAGAACACAGAAAATCGATTTCTTGAAGAAGGGCAAAACGGGGAAAATAAAAATGGTGCTAGCTCGGTTTATGAGTCAAACACCATTATTTTAGAAATAATAAACATATGTTTAGAGGAAATGTGGCCTTTACAAAAGACCTGTTTCTTGTAAGAATATTGATAATATTTCCTCTAAATACTAGCCAGGTAACTATGTTTTCAATCCAATGTTTAGCAAATTATGGATATGACAAAAACATACAATAACCGGTTATGTGCTTTGTATCATGGAAGAAAACAAGTTCGTTTGAAAAAGTAAAAAAATATGTCGTAATCTGAACTTGTATAGTTTTCAATTCTTTTTAGCGTCGTATGGTTTACTCGCGAACAAGACGTTTTGTAAAGAATTAAAAGCTAAACGTGCTGTGAAAAATGTATTAATAATGTAATACAATAATAACGTGTTTAAGGCTTACAGACTATGTACAGAGGAAGGTCGTTTTAATATTTTAGATTTATAAGATAGATTATGTATTATTTGCAATTGGCAATTTATTGAATATGAGTATCAATTCTTAGCTTGCCGATTCTTTTCTGATTTCGATAACTTTATTTACCATGACATTCTTGTACATTGCCGAATTAAAAACAATTAGCGTAAACAACATTAAAAACATTATTATTAAATTGACACAGAAAACTGACAGTGACACCTGACAGTGTATATTTTATTATTATTTTCAGGAAATCGATGGCAGAAATGTAAAAACGAATGTTTGGCATGAAAAAATGATGCATGCAAAACATTGATATGTGTTTTGTTGGTTATTCATTATGTTTAAGTTTGTTAAATTACGCTAGTCAAATTAAATCTATCAATTTTGTGGCTGTAACGTTTTGACTACGTGCAGATAGGATTTAATCATTTCATTAACAGTTTTAAAATGCATGCGATTTTTTTTATTTAATTCAATATCGGTTGTGGCCACCTCTTGCTCTTAGTAGTGCGCCAACGCGTCGACGCAAAGAATTGACGAAACGTTGAACAAGGTTGTTTGGAAGATTGTTCCATTCCGCTATCAATGCATTTGTCAGTTGGAGGATATTCTGTGGGGCGTGATGTCGTCGAACATTTCTGCCAATCACATTACAGATATGCTCTATCAGATTCGTATCTAGAGACACTGCTGGCCATTGCATGGTATTGACGTTGGCTGCAGCTAAGCGAGTGCGAAGTATCCTCGCCGTGTGAGGACGGCTTTGTCTTGTTGAAACACAACGGGATCGTTTCTTTGCATAAACGGAATAGCCCCCGGCATTCAAGACTTCGTTGATGTTTCTCTGGGCGTTTAAGTTGCCGTGTATAACAATAAGCCTGGTCTTTTATCCACCCATTATCCCGCCCCATACCATGACGCTTCCACCACCGAAACGATCATGCTGTCTAACACAGACAGGTGCAAACCTCTCACCCTTTCGACGGTAAATTCTTACACGGCCGTCGGCATGACTGAGATTATAACAATACTCGTCTGAAAACAAGACAGTATTACAGTCACGTCGCCGGCAGTGACGGTACGCTGGTGCCGACCTAATTCGGGCCTGACGATGGCGTAAAGTGAGAATACCGTCTGTATATGGGCGTCGCGATCTAATCGGGCGTTGTTGTACGCGCAACCGATTGCGAATGGTTTGTGCAGTTACGTTCAACGCGGGCGCGGTCAAGGTCGCCGGTCTGAGCCTGTCACGTAAGCTAGTTAAAACAATTGCACGGTCGTCCGTTTTGGTAGTTGTCCTTGGCCTACCTGGCCTTGGACGATTGTGCAAATCACCTGTAAGTCTATAGCGTTTTATAAGTTTATTAACTGTGTTGCGACTGCAGTTACTGGACACATGTATAGTGCCTTACATCACTGTATATCTGACATCGTTCAGCATGCACGGGGTTCACGTGCAAAATCTAAAATTTTACGCTTAGCTGCATTCTGCTGACAATACGCGGTTAAAACAAAAATAGTATAGTGTATCTATAGTACATGAATACTCACTGCATTTATTTTTATTTAAATCACAAATATTTGAAAGAAATAAAGTGTCAGGTTTCTATACGAGTATTTGTTGAGTGTATGCTAAAAATGTAATTGATCACTCAAGCCTATCAGGAATTTAAATAGTGCATTATTGTTTAGAAAAATTCATTTAAAATTGACATATAGATTTCCTAATCAAACACTAGAATACAGTGTCTTGTATCATATTTATTTTCGGACTATTATTACCCTTATTTTTGTTTTAAAGTAAATGGCTTATCAATGTGTTACAAATGTAAATGAAAGGACAACAGTCGAATACATCTTCTTGGAGGTTTTAATACCACTTGACAAATAATTACAAACATTGATCTCATTCCGGTTATATTTTTCTGTATATAAACGAACAAAATGGTCATAATTTTAACTGTTGTCGTCTTTTTTTCTCGTAATGTTATAAACGGTATTAAGGAATGCACCCTTAAAATTATAATAATTGAAAACTGTAGATATCAACCAAAATATCCCTCTTTGGAATTTTCGGTTCTGAAATAATTTTCTTATGTATGTTGCAGTCATTGATAATCAATATTTACAGGCGTTTTGACATCTCGCTGAGAGGATGTCTTTAATGGTCGAGGCAGCCACCGTTTATTCCTGCTTGATTGTACGAGGCGATTAAAATGATTAAACAACTGGAGTCTATGCATCTCTTAGCTCCGGCGGGTGTGCAGGTTTTTGTGATTGTAACAACCGAGGTTAGTTAGAAGCATCTTTCCTGTTCCGGCAGAATATGACCTATTCTGTGTTGGTTCACCGTAAACCAAGAAAAAAAATGTACGCGCGTGTACATAAGATTTAGTGATGATGTCTTCTTGTTCTTTAGGCTGATATCATATATTTTTACATGTAAACAAATTGCAGTGTACATAAATTTAATGTGTCTTTCCCTTTAACATTCTTAATCTTATAAAGTAATTCAACAACAAAGCAGAAATAAGATAAAGCGTTTTATTTCATCAAAATTCCAAAACGTTTGACTTATTCCTAAGGAATACATTTTTATTTTTCTCCAATAAAAAAGATAAATAATTCATTTAATATTCCAGTGATTAATGCAGACAACCGACCTTTAACAGTTTTTTTGTACACTGATGTTTCGATTTTGCATGCATAACAGTAACATATATGTCGAAAGATCTAACAGTAAATGTGAGAAAAAAGCAGAAACAAAAACCCCAATTAAAAAGAGCTAAACATTTTGTCAATTAACACAATCATCCGTTAACATGGAATACATTGGTAAACAAATAAATACTAATACAACATGTCCAGATGTATGTTTAAATATACAAATTCTTAATACAAACACAACATTTTGTGCCGTTTTGAAAAGCAATATCGATAAATAAATTGCTTCCAAAATCACTGTGTTATATGAATTTAAAAAAATTATAATGATTATCTACAATTTTTAATCTAAACTTTCTTTTTCATTTTTTTCCAGAATTATTTTTTTATTGAAACTCAAAGTGTGTTCATAACAATTGTAATATATTCATACTTCCATATCATCACTATGAGTTATAAATGTAACTTAACAATTGACAACTTTAGTAAATATGCCATTGAAAACCTGTTTAATTTATACACATTATTTACAAAATCTGACGAGAACATTATGTTTCCTCTGGTCCCTAACAATCTAGGAAGATCTTCCAACT